>NC_057804.1:220495922-220523671 GCF_018294505.1 Triticum aestivum | reverse complement strand
GGCCGGGGTGGCCATGTGGCGGATGCCGATTGGCGGAGGGCGGCGGAGCGGACATGTCCAGCCCCAGTCAAACACGTCCGGCGGCACGGGGAGAGGCTAGGCTAGGGTTTCGGGGGGTTTGGACTGCGAAATTCGGGGGGATGGACATATTTATAGGTAGAGGGAGCTAGGAGAGTCCAAATGAGGAGCGGTTTTTTCCCACACGATTGTGATCGAACGACCAAGAGCATGGAGGGGAGTTAGATGGGTTTTGGGCCACTTTGGAAGGGGTGTTGGGCTGCAAAGAGAGAGGGGCTTTATGGTTACCCGGTTAACCGTTGGAGTATCAAACGACCTCCAAATGGCACGAAACTTGACAGGCGGTCTACCGGTGCTATACCAAGGCCGCTTGGCAAGACTCGGTCCATTCCGAGAAAGTTTAATACCCGCACACAACGAGAGACGAAAGGGGAACGCCGGAGGGCATAGGAGCACCGGCTTGCAAAACGGACAACGGGGAAAATGCTCGGATGCATGAGACGAACACGTATGCAATGCAATGCTCATGATGACATGACAAAATGCAACATGCAAGAAAATGACATGGCAACAACGACGAATAACTGGCAGACACCTGGCGCATCGAATCCGGGGCGTTACAATCGCCTACTGAACAAAATCTTCCTGCTAGACATAGTGATATATCTGTGCTCCAGACACAAGTCCAATCCCTAATGGACGTTGTTTCGGAAACACGAATAGTGGTTGAGAAATGTCATCAAGATATGAATGGTTTTGAAACCATACTATCAAACATTCGCTTCATTGTTCAAGGGCAATGGCGGAAAAAGGTGGAGATCAGGCTGCTCCATCAGATTCTACAACCTGAAACATTAGCACTTAGGTTAAATGATGTGTGCTTCTATACATCTGATGGTGCTTTTATCTGGAAGGACTGTAAAGTTTATGCCAACAGGCCTTTTGTTGTATGGTTGGAATTTATTTTGTTGTGATACAACATTTATGATGCTGCCACAGGCTGCAGTAATTACGACGCTATTTTTATATAGTGTAGGTCTATCTTAGTAATGTATTCGGCCGAAAGCTTCGTAGGAGCCCCACATGCCCACATTCGTCGGGCCCATTCCAATTGGGCTAAATACGATTACGGGCCGAAATTGGCATGTAGCCCACTAAAAATATCTGGGCCTAAATCAGCATAAGCTTTCATATTTTTTTGGTAGGCCTGTGCCCATAGTGGGCCTTTAACAGGCCTAAACATAATTTGGGCCCTTAGTAAAAATAGGCCATTTACAGGTGTAACTATCACGAGCCCATAAAAAACATGGGCCTTTAATAGACCGAAAGTGAGATTGGGCCTTGATTGTGCCAAATAACCCATTGGACCTAGCAGGCCGAAATGGTGGCCCATTTACGATGCGGATCTTTGATAGGCCAAAATTCGGACGGGCCGTAAATGCGCCGACCTAATACACGGGCCTTTAATAGGCCGGAACTTTGGTCGGGCTAGATTATCGTCATTTTTATATGGGCTGTTAATGGGCCCGATATGATGTTGGGCCACATATGGCCCATGGTTTACGTCCAGCGTTAACAGGACAAAAATGACAACAGGCCGAAAGTGGCCCAAATCTATAGTGGGCCTCTAACAGGCTGAATGTCAGACATTGCCGAATATGACCCAAATCCTTCACAGTTGTTTATGGGCCGAAAGTTTTGATGGCCTGTAAATGGGCCCAAATGAAGTCGGACCTTTAACAGGCCGGAAATACACCGGGCCGTAATTCGGCCCAATTACTTAGCGGTTTGTTAACGAGCTAGAAGTGACCATGGGACGCGTTGAAGACATCTTTAGGACAGGCCGTTGACGGGCCGATTTGACAGAGAATGTTGGGCCTTTAGCTGGGCCGGCCCATTATGGTCTGCAGAATCTTGTGGGCCTTTAGCTGGGCCGGCCCATTATGGTCTGCAAAATCATGTGAGCCTTTAGCTGGGCCGGCCCATTATGGTCTACTAAATTTTGTGGGCCTTTAGCTTGGCTGGCACATTATGGTCCGTTAAATCTTATGGGCCTTCAGTTGGGCCGGCCCATTTAAACTTTGTGGGCCACTTTTGGGCCGGTCCATGTGTCAACAAATCATAGGCCCATCTCGACCATTGGATGAGTGACACATGTGCCAACGCGGAGCTGATGCATGGATCCATCAGCCAATGAGAATTTTACACGTGGAAAATCAGCATTGGTCGTGGCTGCTAACAGGTTCTCGGATCCAAAATCTGACCCGATAGCTTAACGGTGTTCCGTTACGGTGGATGCCACATGCCGGTTACCCTTGACGAAAGCTCATCTGTGATGCGTGATTTATCATCATGGAAGTGGACACTTCTGTGATGATAATTTTGGTAATGTCATGGAACACTTCTACGACAGCACAGGTATGACTATCTTGATTATGTCATAAAATCGTCATTGATGTACATGCATGACAGAAAACGCGACCTATTGTGACAAACACGTATCATCACGGAAGTGTATATTTTTTGTAGTGATTGGTCATGATCAGCTAGAAATAAGGCAGCGGACTAGCGCTGTTTGCTTTATGACCATTTTGTGTAAGGAAATTACGACCTTTCTGACCAAATTGGTCGTTATAGTTTAGGGTTTGGAGCCCCTCAAACAGCTTTTCACCAATTGGTCTCAAACGGTCATAGATCTATGACCAATTCTTCCAGGGTCACTGACAGAAGGTCACTAGTTGACATATTTCTTGTAGTGAAGAGATATAGTGCCGAAACACAGAACAGACATCATGTCTTAATACAGGACAACACGGGAGTAACAGTGACCTGTTACTTGGTCTGGCGGCCGGGCGAACTAGTTTCAACATGGAGGACCCTGGCAGCTTGAGAAGCGGCTTTATCCTTGGCAGCTGTGACGTCGGCACCCGCCGGCGGTTTCCTGAATTCTTCATCAAGATCAAGGTCCGGGTGGCGGCAGGCGATGTTGCTCAAGACCATGAAGAGGGCGTCGTGGGCAAGCTTCCGAGACTCGGTCGCGAAGCGCTCAGCCCTTCCTTCTTCGTGCACCTTCAGCTTCTTAATTAAATCATTGAAGAAGACTCCTAGCTTGGCACTTGGGACCTCGTGCTTGCTGATCAAGAAAGTTTGGCTATCCATACCCATCGCCATAGCTTGGGCAGTAAGGCGATCGGTGATGTCGATCAGACTCATGATCCAGAGGCTGACTTGCTCGGATTGATTCTTCATTTTAGCTTCCGCATCTTTCTGCAGGCGCTTGGCGGTATCCAGATCCTTGGACAACAGTTGTTGCCGGGGTACATTGGACTCTGCCGCACTCTCCAAAGAGCCTATCCTGGCCTTCATGTCGGAGATGGTGCCGTCGGCAGGCTCGAGAGTCTAGGTCTTGGAGGAGTGTTGCGATTGTGAGTCAGCCAAGAGAGCATCTGCCTTTCGTTCTTCTTTTTTGAGAGCCTCCACCTCCTTGGCATTCCAAGCAAGAACTTCTGTCAACTTAGCCACCTACTGGTCCAGATCAGTCTTGGCGGCAGACGCGGTGGCCAGGTCCTCTATGAGCTTCTTCAGTTGGGCACCAGAGTCAATAGCAATGTCGTCCAGGGCAGCTCCGTGCTTGTCCTCCAGATCCTTGGTGCGTTGGTGCATAAGAACCTACAAATTATCATCCTTGGCGCGAAAAGCGGCTTCGAGCTTCTCCTCCCGGAGGGAGATCTCTTGCTCTCTGGCGGCCAGGGATGCCTTGCGGTCAGCCAGGCGCGCCTCACGGGCCATGACGTCTTCCCGCGTCATCAGTAGTGTCTCTTGCTGCCTCAGGATCACCTTGAACCACTCGTCATGCCACTCGTGCAGCTCCAGACATTTATCCTTCAACTTACGGTTCACCCTGCTGGCGGACTTGCGCCATCCCTTGAGCACCTGCCACTTCTGGTTGTGTCAGGCCTGCATCTCCTTCATGCCCATCGCCATGGACTCCAAGAAGGACAAGTCCATTGCGGCGACACCTGAGTCGTCGGCCTCCCCAGCTTCTTCGTACAACGGTGCCAGGAGGCGTTGAAGCTCCTCATCAAGCTTCATGCTCGTCGTCAAGGATGGGACAGGGGCTCCAGTTCTAGGAAAGGACAGCACCATGGCCAGTGTGTTGTAGGATGGAGGCGGAGTGTCTATAATGATTCCAGGGAGGGAAGTGGATCCATGGTTTGGAGGGGAACTTTCACCTCAACCACCACCTCCTTTTCTAGGGCCTCCTCCGAATAATGCTCCACGACCGCCAAGGAATCCTAGACATTCCTGGCAGCAATGTCCTGTCCTTCCGCGGCAGCAATCTCAAGAGCCTCATCTGCGGCAGCCTTGCCTATGTCGACCGCCACCTCTAGTGGATCTGGCTCTTCGGCTTGGGGGCCTGCGAATGAGAAGAGCGGAGGGCAACAAAGAAACAGAAGTTTGAAGTGATGAAGAGATCAGAAGAAGTAATCAAGACAAGAAAGGAACAAGAACATAAGTGGAGTACCTGGAGAAGTATGCTGGGTAGGGACCTCAGTTTCCCCGATAGTACCCATTGCCGGGCCAGGCACTTCACCTCCTACCGCAGCGGCCGCACTAGCTCTCTGCGCGGTTTCACCCATGGAGGGCTCTACTGGGGGTTCTTCAGCTTGATCGGCGGAGGAGACATGCCCCTCTAGGAGGGGCTCACCTTACATCATTTGACCACCGCGATCGGGAGAAAGAACCAAGCCCCCACTTCCGGGTCGAATGTTGGACCGGGGGCTCGGTACGGACTCCCCGCATCACTCTCCACCAAGGTCGGGCTCCCCACGGTCTTCAGCGACCCAATACGACGGAGCCTCTTCCGGGGACGATGGATGAGGGTCTCTTTGTCCTCCTCCACTTCCGTGGCGGCAAAAGCAAAACAAGAGTTTAGTCAGCAAGGGTAATCAAACATGCCGAAGCTATTCGTGAAAGGAAGAATCTTCCTTACCCTTCTTCAATAAGCGTGGAGTTCAACTTGAACTCCACTGGAGGCGAGGGCTCCCTTCATCTCCTCGGAAGTGGAGGGGCACAACTCTTCGGCAGCTTCCGCACCCGGTGTTGCGCCTGGGGCTCTGGTGGAGACGAGCTCTATGAAGAACTCGATCCCGAACTTGAGACGGAATCAACTTCCACATCCGCCGCTCGCCCGACGGGGGAGGTCTTGATCCTGGCAAGGCGAGGGGATTGACAGAGCGCCACCTCCACCTTGGTGACCTTGGTGGTGGTCTTCTTCACCCTCTTGGTGACTGGCATAGGATTGGGGGCTGCAGCCCCCCTACTAGTAGTGCGCCTGCGGGAGCGCTGATCCAAGACCGGCGCAGGGGCTTGGGACCCAACCGCAAGCCACTCTTCCTCGAGCTCTGCCACCTCGCCAACCTCCTCCTCCTCCTGAAGCTCATTTCCACTGCATCCAAGGCATCTGTCGGATTTAGGGATCCACAAACCCTAGAGAGGTTCAAACTATGGGGTGCGTGCAGAGATCTCAACCTGCCCAGCCTGCCTACTCGTGATCCTCCTAAGACTAGCGCGTCGAGCTCAAAGAGACACAAAGACACATCAATTTATACTGCTTCGGGCCACCGATGTGGTGTAACACCCTAATCCAGTGTCGTGTGGTGTATTGCCTTGGAAGGCTGAGGATGAACTAGTACATAGGATGAACAAGCCTTAGGAGGTGAGGTGTTCTTGGGCTGGTGTAGTGTATGCTAGATCTACTTGTCTTGATCTCGTCCTGTCCCCCTTTCTATGGTGGCGGCTAGTCCTACTTATAGTGGTGTTGGTCCTCCTCCCAAATATGAGAGGGAAGGGATCCCACAACGGCCGGAATTGAAATGGGACAAGTAGTACAATCTATCCTGACAAAAGTAGTCTTCGCCTATGAAAAGTCTCTGGTCGTGACGCTGCGGTGGGCTCGTCGATGACCTCCGTCCTACCGTCCTAGAGGTCTTGGTCTTGTTGCACCGGAATAGAAACCTTTGGTTGACTCCTCGAGACTCTGCACCTGTGGCTTGCCTCCTTTGCTCCGAAGAGGAAACCTGCGCTCTGCACCCACCTGGCGCCCGCCTAGCCTTGGTCGTCATGGCTCACGTCAGCTGAGCCTCGTGAGGTAGCTTGCATAGAACTCTCCGCCCTTCAAGAGCCCTCCTGAGGATGCCGATTCCTTCGGGGGTCTTGGCGTTGCCTGCCTCACAAGGGTCTTGCGGTGTTTGTGTTGAAGTTGGGCCATACCAGGCCGTCGATGAATCCACGTGGTGGGCCATAGGCAGTCAGGGCTGGATACCCCCGAATCCAGCAAGCCGACAGTAGCCCCCGGGCCCAAGGCACGCTCGGACTTTCCTTCCAGGCAAAGCCAAAGGGCAAGGGTGCAGCGCCGCAGGCCCCATCAGCTTGCCGCCTTGAAGACATGTGGAGGTTGATGGGACGTGGGCATCTCCACTTCCCCACGCCGCCTTGATATCCGGTAGACCCAGCAGCCGCCCGTTGTCAGTGCAGCTCGCCCTTCACAAATTACCATGCTTGGCTCTTGTTTCCTCCTTCCCAATCTCGCCGCCGCGTCCATAGACCCGGTGTTGGCGCCTTGCCCTCTTTTAGTAATCGCCATGGCCCCCAAGCCGAGGAAGAAGAAGGGGAAGTCACTCGCCCTGGCTGGTCCTCCGCCGGCCCAGGAGCCAGCCCTTGAGCAGTCGACAGTGATCAATGAGGAGGGACTGGACAAGGTTCTCCATGCACTCGCTGCCGATTCCAATGAGGGGAGGGCGACGACCGTTCGCCCTCCATCTTGGCGAACCAGAGAGAAAAGTGCCACCGAGATCCCCATCTATCTCCACGCTCTTCTTGCTGGGTTGACTCCTCCTTTCTCACCTTTCTTCAACGCTGTGATGTCACATTACCAGATCCATCTGCTGCATTTGGACCCCCGCTCCGTCATCCTCCTCGCCGTCTTCGCCTTCCTCTGGGAGGCCATGATAGGCATCACACCCTCCGTGGCTTTATGTCACCATTTCTTCTTGCTGCGGTTGGTCGACGCCCGCCAATGCTCTGGGTGTGGACCTTTGAAGCCGTGGCCGTGAACACTGGTTCGGGGATTGACTTCGAGCTCTCGCCTGCTGCGAAGGGATTCCGGAATCAGTGGCTTCTTGTGGATGCCCGTGCGTTCAACCCTCTACTCTTGATTCCTGGGGCGCCGACCTCGCCTAGCTCCGGCTGGTGCCATGAGAGGCTCTCCGACCGGCGTATTGCTTTCGTCTGGAAGAGACTGGTGAGGCCTCAAGAACTGGAGGTGACGGCGCCAATGGTGGTGAAGGAATTCGAGAAACAACGAATTGCTCCCCTCCAGCGCCATTCTCGCCCGATGTGGGACTTCATGGGCATCGGAGATCCAATGAGGCTGAAGAGGCTGTCGCTTGCTGCTGACACCTTGGGCATGGTGCTCAAGCTTCTGACCAGCGAGTCCGAGCCTGCTGACCGTCCGGGGGGTGGCCGCCTTCTCTATTTGTGCTTGAACAAGGCGGCCTTCGCGGGGCAGATGCCTCTGTTCGACGAGTGGGGGTTGCTTCCCGAGGGCATTGAAGGGCCCCACGAGAACCCTGTCTTCGTGGCTCCTCTCCTGATCGACCCTGTCACGTGCGCCCCGAGTGTGGAGGCAGGGGGACGCGCGCCTCCATCAGATGTCGAGAGTTCCTCCGGAGGCCCGGCCCCACTAGAGGCTCAGGAGGCCGAGGCTTCTTGGGCCCTAAAGGGAGCTGCCGCGGAACTGATGCAACCCCAAGCTCCAAAGGCAGGGGCTTCTGACACCCAAGACGGTAGCTCTAGAGTGGCTGCTGACGGCGAGGATCCCACCAACGGCCCCGAAGTCATGAGCCAGGAGGTCTCGCCAGGTGCCCCTGCCCTTGAGACCACCGCTCCAAGTACCACGCCGGGCGCTCCCCCTCCTGAGGATCGCCCGCCGTGGTTTGGTCGCCCCCCTGCACCTCGAGTCGCTCCTGAAGAGGAAGAGTTACCCATGCTGCAACGACGGCACCCGCCGGCCGCTGTAGCCGAGGAGATACGTGGTTGCCGATGAGTAAGTACCCTTGCTCTTGACCTCTCAGCGCAACACGCCTTCTCATGGCTAGGGTTTTGTAGGGTCTCCATTAAGGTGAAACTCGGGAGGCAGGCACCCCAAGGACTCCAGCTGGACGCATGGGTGCGGCCCCCAGCGCCCCGATCATGTGCAGGGCGTGGGGCCAGCTCCGGTTGACATGACGCCCCGAGGGTGCCCCGGAATCGGGCTCCATGCTCCTTCTACCTGTGACTCTGCCCGCGAGACGGGGGGTACACCAGTGGTCCTTCCTCTTGTTATTGTCGGCATGTGGGTGCCCCCTGGGCGGCCTTCGTCTTCAAGCTGTGGGGCTACACCTGCCAGCCCCAGGCCGGCGACTGGCGAAGCACCCGGTGCCTCCCAAGCGGCCTCCGGAGCCGGCGAAGTTCTTGGCGATGAGCTCGCGCTTGCTCGCGGGTGTAGCGTGGTGAGCTTCAGACTCTTCGGTGAAGCGATGCGTGCGGTCGCCTATCTCGGCGGGGTGCTTGCAAGCATCGACACCAGGCTTGAGGCATAGAACCGTCGCCTGGAGGATGAGTGGCAGCGGCTGAAGGTTGCCATCAACCTTGGGAAGCTTCGGCGTGATGAAGCTGAGGCCCATGCGGCGGCCTCGCTCGTGGTGTCTCGAGAAGCTTGCGCCCATGCCATGGAAGAGGCCGAGGTAGGCAACCGCCGCCGCGAGGTGGCTGAGGAGCAGGAGCGAGATCTTTTGTCTTCAAATGCGGCTCTGCAGCACGAAGTGTAGGAGCGTCGCGTCCTGCTGGCCTCCTCACCAGGCGAGGTGGCCCTTGCCGAGGTGGAGCTCCTGAGGCACCATGAGGACTTGACGCTGGATACCATGGAACACAGCTTGGTGCTGGATAGGCTGGAGGTGAGGGAACGACAGGCCGCTGTGGCTGAGGACGCTGTCGCCGCCCAAGAAGCTCAGGTCCAGGTGGAGGTGGAGGAGAGGGTGACGAAGGCACGTGCTGAGTTGGCTGGAAGGCACCGCCTGGATCAGGAGCTTCTCAAGGCTGAGCTTGAGGGCCGGACCTCCGCCCTGAAGACCGAGCAGCAGGTTGTGGAGCAGCGTGGGAGCACTGCCCGAGGAGCCATGACTTCCTCCCAATCTGCCGTGAATTCTGCCTACGCCGAGATATCCTCTCTCCAGAAGCAAGTTGAAGACACCGCCTCCCTCCATAAGAAGGCTTCGAGTAAGAAGTATCACCACCTGACATTGGAACGCGAGCATGGCTCCATGATCCAAGGTCTGCGCGTCAGAGCCAACAATGCCTTGGGTGCCATCTGTGATGGGAGCGCTCCTCACCTGCACGAGAATGATTATGCCAGCCATCTCCACTTCTTCACTAATATCGTGACCCGCCGGGAAGATCAAGCCGCGAAAGCTCGCCAGCTTGTTGAGGAGAGGAGTCGGGACCTTCTCAGGCGCGCACTCTCGTGCATCTTCAGCAACCTCCTGAATCTTGATTCCCACTTTGATTTCAGCACCATGCTAGCTCACGTGCCTGCTGCCATCCAAGACAGGATCGCCAAGTGGATGGATGGACATGTGGACGCCTTGGTGAAGGAGCTGACTCCTGAGGACGAAACGACTGTGCTCGTGGCCGAAGAAGCTGGCGCGGGTGGTGATGACAAGGAGGATGGCAGCCATGGCACCAGCATCGCGGATGGGAGTGGCGAAGAAGGCGCGTCCATCTAGGGTCGTGTTTCTTTTGATTTAACCTGTATGCAAAAAACTTGAACGCATTCTTGTGAGAGCATTTTGAAAATGGGGTGCCCCTTATGATGTGTGAGATTACTAGATGCTTTTGAAGTATCACCCGGAGCAGGGCCCTGCAGGGTTGCGGGATGCTGAACAAGGTAGTTGTTTACGACTTATCTTGGGTTCCGGAGGTCTTGAGTGGGGCCTAGCGTCGCGGACGAGCCCCTTCTCCTGAGGTGAGCCTGCTGCGGGCTCGCGAGGTTCTATGCATCTCGAGGGGCCTGCCGACCTGCCGAAGAGTACCTCGTGAGAAGCCCATTGCCAGCCTATGATGAGGTGGGAGCATGAGGCGACCGCACCCTCGAGTCCCTGGGGGGCGATCGGCACCAACGCGTACAATGTACCTAGCCCCCGCTCGTGAGGCGCTTAAGGGAAGGGTAGTGGTCACGAGCTCCAAAAAGAACGCAAGAACTGAAGGCAAGAGGGCGACACGAACGAGAAAACTCCCCCCATTTTTATAAACGCACGAAAATGAACTGCTTCAAAATGTCGGCAAGCAAATACAAAAAGGAGGCAAAAAGAGACGGCCGCGTCCGGCGACTAGCTAGTCTTCGGTCTTCTCACTAGCACGGAGCTAAGTGCTTCCACTGGCTGGGCATAGTCATTGGGGACAGTGTCAACATCCAGCACGTAGCATGGTGCTTCCACTAGGACGAGGGTGGGAGCCCTCGTGAGGCCCTTGGGTGGCACTCAGGAGACTCCGGGGCGTGTACATCCCCACCCATTATTACGTGAGAGTGTCACGAGCGGAGACCTTCACAGGTCAGAGCCTTGCTTCATGTCGCCCGACGAGGACCCCGTTGTGCGCCACCGCTGACCATCGTTTGGGAGACCAGAAACCAGGACAAGACCAAGGGGCCAAGGGGACGCTGGTGGTGTCCTCGGCGACCGTAGGCCCCCCACCGGGGAACGGGCTTGCCGGCGCCTTCTCCGGTGGGGAACCTACCTCTAGGGAGGGCCCTGCTCCGCGCTACGCGAGGAGGGCCCTGCCGCCGGGCTTCCCCTGCATTGCTCCCAACGTCCCTCGGACTCCTGTGGGGGATCCATCGTCCTGAGAGTTCTGGTGGCAGCTGCACCCTGGTTCACCTGCGATCCATGGTCTGCGTAAGCATGCTCCTGCGGCGTTAGCTGTACCCAGAGGCTGTCACCGTTGGGGAGGTTGGCGGGGCTTGGTGGCGGCTCGAATGAGAGCTCGGCCTCGTGTATGTCTAGTGCCCAGCATGGCGTGGGGGATCGGGTGGGGCCCTCTCCCCGCACGTGCCTTGGATCCATCATGACGGGGACGTAGGCTTCCAGGCTGTTCGCACCAGAAGCGCCGCCCGGCTGCCTCACGTTTCCGCCCTCTTCACCCACCCCCTGGTCCTGTTGGCCAGGGTCCAGCACTCCAACACAGCCCCTGGTGGTGTCTCCTGGAGCAGCCCCGCACCGAGGGAGCACCACCGCCTGCGACGTGGGCAGGGTGCAAAACGGTGCTGCCCCCCCTGCACGCTGCATCCAGCAGCTCGGCGACCAATTCTAGCAGGGCGTCGCGGCCGCTCTGCAGAAACCTACACCGCAGGAGTTCTCGGGCCACGATGACCGCCGCCCGCATGTTTTCCTATTCCCTACATGAGTGCGGAGCAGTTGCTGCAACGTAGTTCCCAGATCGTGCAGCGGCGCGGCGCCGGTGGAGAAGGTTGCACCACGCGCCCCCCGTGGCTGGACGCCCCCGACGAAACACAAGCCGCGAGCAAAGTGGAGTGGAGATCTTCCTCGTCGGGCGGGCGCTGCCGAGGATGTCTGGACGACCCAGTGCTCGACGTGCGCTCTCGGGGTGTTGGCCGTAGCATCGGTGGACCGGCGGAGGACTGGTCGACAAAAGAGAAGAACCGACGCACCCCTACATGGCGCGCCAAATGTTGGATTTAGGGATCCGCAAACCCTTGAGAGGTTCGAACTCTGGGGTGTGTGCAGAGATCTCAACCTGCCCAGCCTGCCTACTCGCAATCTTCCTAAGCCTAGAGTGTCGAGCTCAAAGAGACACAAAGACACAGCGATTTATACAGGTTCGAGCCACCTATGTGGTGTAATACCCTAATCCAGTGTGGTGTGGTGGATTGCCTTGGAGGGCTAAGGATGAACTAGTACAGAGGATGAACAAGCCTCAGGAGGTGAGGTGTTCTTGGGCTGGTGTGGTGTATGCTAGCTCTACTTGTCTTCATCTCGTCGTATCCCCCTTTCTATGGTGGCGGCTAGTCCTATTTATAGTGGCCTTGGTCCTACTCCCAAATATGAGCGGGAAGGGATCCCACAACGGCCGGTTTTGAAAGGGGACAAGTAGTATAGTCTATCCCGACAAAACTTGTCTTCCCCTGCGAAAAGCCTCTGGTCGTGACGCTGCGGTGGGCTCATCAATGACCTCCATCCTACCGTCCTGGCGGTCTTGGTCTTGTTGCACCGGAATGGAAACCTTTGGGTGATTCCTCGGGACTCCGCGCCTGTGGCTTGCCTCCTTTGCACCGAAGAGGCAACCTGCACTCTGCACCTGCCTGGCGCCCGCCTAGCCTTGGTCATCATGGCTCACGTCAGTTAAGCCTCGTGAGGTAGCTTTCATAGAACTCTCCACCGCTCAGGAGCCCTCCTGAGGAGGCCGATTCCTTCGGGGGTCTTGGCGTTGACCGCCTCGCGAGGCTTGGCCCCTCGCGAGGGTCTTCCGGTGTTGGTGTTGAAGCTGGGCTGTACCAGGCTATCGATGAAGCCACGTGGTTGGCCGCAGGCAGGCAGGGCTGGATACGCCCGAATCCAGGACGCCGACAACATCATGCCCGGCAAGATTGTCCCCAGTAATCTCGTCCCCGGCAACCCCTTCTTCGGCTTGCGCCTCACTGTCACCATGAGAAGGGCTTTCATCCTCAGCTTTCCCCTTGCCCTTCCCGGTCTTTGTCGCCCTTGCCACCTCTGCAAGGCCGGGTGCCTTGTCTTCCTCGACCCTCCTCAAGATATACGCCACCTCCACAGAGGAGGTGCATTTATACATCCTAGCCTCAACGTTGGTGGCCTTCTCCACCAAGGTGCTCGACCACTGGAGCTCTTCATCAAAAGAGGGCAGCTGCCAATCACCTGCCACCCCATGAGCATTGCAGTCCGGCATCCATTTCGGTATCTGATCCTGGGCTGAATTGACATTCAGAGGGATAATGGTTGTCGGGAGTTTGAACAGCTTGAGGCGGCCGAATAATTTGTCACATAACCAGGCATGGCCATAAACTGACAAATTGTTCGCCAATCCTGGGAGCAACCTCATCATGTCCGCAATGTTGCTGTACAACTAGGCGGATCTATCCCTCTCTTGTAGCAGCGAAATCCAACGGCGAAGAAAATCTTACTCCATATGCTCAATCATTAGCCCGGCAGCTTTAAACTGTCAATCCTCTTAATGGCCCAGCGTAACCTATCTTCAGTGAGGCCATGAGCACTCCATTCCTTGTCGCACTCAACACATACCATCCGTGCTTCACATAAATCAGGGGCTTCCTTATCCTGGATCCAACACAAATCCCCTCTCCACTCATCCCACCTTTCGCACTGCATCCCAGGGATATAATCCCAGATTTTCCATGCTGGCAGCGGCATCTAGCGAATGTTCCTGGAGCGGTGGCCTTTGTTTTCCACCCGCGGAACGAAATAATTTCAGAACAAATCCACATTAGGGGAGACTCCGACGAAATTCTCGCACAAGTGCTTGAAAACAGCCATGGTCGCCATTGCATTCGGCGTGAAGTCAAGCAGGTGGAATCCATAGATGGTCATGATCGCCTTAAAGAATTCATAGAAGGGGGGACACAGGCCGCAGATGAAGTAAGCACACAAGAATCAATACAAGTCTGGCGGATCTTCCTGCCCATCCGCGAAAACTTTGGGCACTCCATGCTATTTCGGGACAGGCCTTCCCATACGTATCCATACCTTGCTTGAAGAACTAGGCGGCTCAAGGTTGACGAAAGGAAGATGACATCTTCTCTCTGCTTCTTGTTCAGCTCTGTTGCCCTCTTGCTCCCCTCGGCGGCTACTTCCTTCATAGTGGTTGCATGCTTCCCTTTCTCTGCGGGCTTCTTCCCCATTTTCGTAGCGGCGGTGCGGAAGGAGAAAGGGGTCGGCGAGAGGGGCGGTGGCGGACGGAAGGGAGGGAGGGGAAACCGCTGCTTGGCTTGTAGAGGAAGATGATGGAAGGGCGAAGTGAGCGAAAGGTAAACCGTGTCTCTCCGCTTTTCCCTGTTTTTAAGGAGGGAAGTGCGGAACAAGGGAGCGACTCTTCAGAAAGTTATCGTTTTTACCATTAACTACAACAGTCCCACGACCCCACGGCGCGTAGTAATTGCGTGAAGTGGACGTTGGATTGACTAGTTGTCGTGCCGAACCGACATGTGCAGCCCTTTCCTTCCACATGTATGTGCACTGTATGGGGCCTAACCAAATGTGCCGTGCCGACACGTGTGGCTCAGGCCTGGGGCTTATGTCGGGGAAAACAGACAGGGTACATATTTTCCCCAGACTCAAGCACGGACGGCACCAGGCCATGCCAGAGTACAAGAGACCAAGATCTTCGAAGGACCACCATCCAGATCAAGAGGACCAAGATCAAGCTAGAGAAGCAAGATATCACCAGGAGGAAAGCCTCCATTGCCGGGAAAACGAGCTTGGCGAGGGCAAAGCCACCCTCGGAAAAGAACATCCAAGACACCCGAACAAGGCATGCCGGGACTCGCGGAAGCAAGAAACACCTCACCAACCAATACACCATGACCCACGTCATCAATCAGCACGGTTTCAAGCCGCAAAATGATTAAGTGGCAACCATTCGCCACATGGTAGCCTATTTCTACAGGAAAACCTACAGACGACACCCATCCTGCAACGTATCAAGAAAGTAGGCGTGAAGCTACCAAAATAGCCCGGCAAGGCTTGCCCGGCGAGCAACGATGTGATGTTGAGCTACGCACTTAATGCGCTCTGTCAGCCTACAGAGCTAGGTATGACTGATTTTCCATTGTGGTGACACCTTGTCACATCCCTAGCTTGTGGCATTGCACTAGGCTAACTTCATGTGTGCATGATGTTTAAACTTTGAAAGAAACTTGAAGTGGGGATTGCCTTGTCACACCCTGATTTTCATGGCACAACACTTAAGATGATAAATCATGAGAAAATGTGGTTTGACAAAAACTTTTGCATTATTTGACTTTTTGTTTTGAGTTGGTTTTCTCTGTGTGTTTTTCATGTGCTCTTTAAAGTCAACACAACTCCACCTTCTATGCTTCATCTCCTTGCCCCAAGCTTCTGCCCAATGATCATGCCATGTGTATAGAGCAACATAGTATTTCCTTACAAAAATAATTTGGCCAAATAGTATTTTCAAAAATTAGTTTTTAAAAAACCCCTGAGCTGAGGTTTGCACTACATGTACTTGACTTGGGGTGTGAAAAAACATTCAAAAGGTATATTTGAATCCTATTAGATGTAGGACTCCCATAAACCACAAAAATATAATTTTAAAAGTTATTTTCCTATTTTATTTAAAAGCTTTTTCTTAAGGCCAAAAATGGTCTTTAATAGGGGAAAATCATTTTATTGTTTCAAAAATATTTGACAAAAACCTAGGGAAACTCAGTGGACATATATTGTCCATATATAAGAGTTTCAACACATGGTCATGTTCAAAATATTGGTCAAATCACTCAAAAACCCTTTCTGGATATTTCAAGCTTTTGAAATATTTACAAAGGAAATATTCTCCAAAAATTCCAAGAAACTTCTAGCATGTCGCATATGACATGCTGGATGATCTTGACAAGTATCATGTTATGGAGAATAGTATAACCTCGTGAAATCCCCTCAAAACCATTTCTATCCATTTTGAAGTTTGAGCAACTTTACATTTCCAAACATGTCCAAATGCTCTCAAATCTTGTGAACATGCTCAAATGGTCTAATCATTCATCTAGACCAAATGGCACAAGTTGGAGAAGATGTTATATTGATCAAAGTGCCCCAAAACCCTCTCTCACCAGAATCTAATTTGAACAACTTTGTACTACCAACTTTCTCTCCTTGACCCCAACTTTGGTGAACATATTCACATGACCAAATGAGGCCACTACACCAAGTGGTGTATCAAGGAGAAGTGATTTTCTCAACTACATCTACACGAGTTCATTTCTGCTAATTTCTAGGGTTTACAAAAGTTGCATTGGCAACTTTGCCCAAATGGACTCAACATTGGTGGAACCTATTATTATCTCATGCCATTTGACCCTGTCAAGCCTTATGACAAGAGGAGTTCATCTTCTTGCCCAAACCAGCAACAAACACCTTCTGCCATTTTACTAGAACCCCTATTTTGACCACTTCCACTCTTCTCCATGGCCTCAACTTTTTACCACAGCCCTTCCTAGTCCCCTTGCACCTCTAGTAGCAATGGCAAATCGATAGCTCAATTTTTGCAGGGGTAAAACCCCACTTTCTCTATTTGGACAGCCCATTTCCCTCTCTCTACCTCAACATCTCTCCTCTCCTACTGGTTGTCCAGGGCATCCAAGGCCCTCTCCCCTTTGTTTAGTCCTCCCTAAACAACCTAGACACAAGTGGCCGCGCCCTACAAGCCAAAGGCATGCCCTGGCATGAAATTGACATGCTCCAGAGCACGCTAAAGTGCACACCCGCACTGTAGCCGCCCCTTCCAACCGCCTCCGGCCACCTCGGGCCTCCCCAGCGTGCTTGACGATGCGCCTCGACGTCTGCGACCAGCCACGCCTCTCCTTCTTCTCCCTCCTCTCGCCCCAGCTCGCACGCGCGCCGGCCGCTCGAGAGCTCCAATGAGCAAACTCACACGCGCGATGCTCTGGCCCTTCCCCGCTATCTCTCTTCTCTCCCCTCACCCTAGACCAACCCCACGAGCACCCCAGACACGCACACGCGAGGCCCCGTTACCCCTGGCAACGGCAACAACCTCGCCGGCGCACCCGTCCACGGTGCACCTCGCCCCCTTCTATTTAAGGCCACTCCCGAGCCCCCTCTCTACTCCTTTGGCCCTCACTCCCTCCCATTCACCCCCTGGACCAACCCACTCCCCTCCTCGCGCTCTCCATCCGCCACCATGGCCGGAGCCTTGCCGTCGGCCCCCTCCTAAATTTGCACCCAACACTCCTCCTCCAACCCTCCTTTCTCCACTAGGCGAACCCCCTGAAAACAACGGAACCCCTCACCACTTCTCCCTCTGCTCCGGTGCCCGTAGCATCAATGCCGCCATCGTCGTCGGCCTCTCCCGCCGCGGCCGACGCCCTACTCAACCCGGTGGCCCTGGGCGACCGTGCCACCCACGGTCGGATGCGGCCGGGTCCCCTGAGCACACCGATGGGCGGAGCATCGCCGGAGATGCCCTACAGCACCGACAAGCCGCCGTCGACACCGCCCCTGCCTCTGCCCTGTTCGAGCGGGAGGATGGGGATGAACCCGACGGGCGCGGCCCGCCTGTAAGCGACCTGGCAGCCGGGCCACGCTGGCAAGTGGAGGTGGGTTAGCATTCTCCCGCCTTCGACATCGCCCTGTCGCCTGCGAGGCCAAGCCGTTGGCCGGCCCAGTGCGCTGCGGCACTATACTACACCCGGTGCGCAATATAGGTATAAATCCCCCCTCCTTTGTCTTTTTATTTTTCCTGAAAGTTGTAAAATCTCCCAAATATTCATATTACCTCCAAATTTGATGAATCAAATTTCTAATGGCTCCATAAGTCAAGCTCTGTTTAATGGGCCACAGTGGACTTTTTTGTTGTTCTTGGTTTTTACTGGACCCTTTAAAAAGGTCATTTATCCAGATAAGTCCACTTCAAAAATCCATATTATATTCACTTCAACTCCAAATCCAGTGAAACCAATTTCTAAATGTTTCTAAAATCATGCCTGATTTAATGGGCACTTTTACTCATTTTATAAAAAGGCATTATGTAGAAAACTTGAAGATCCATTAAATCCCTTGTTTCCATCATATTGAAATGTTCAGAAATATCAACTAATCCAATCCCAATGAAACCACTCTGGTTATTTTTCATGTAACCAAGGATGTCCTAGAAAAGTAAAATTCATAATTTTTAGAGCACTTTTATTTTCTGCCTTATTGAGTTGCTTATTATGGTTGCTTTCGACGATAGTTGACGAAGTAGACGAAATGCTCGGGGTTGGACCAAAGATATTTGAAGACCTCAAAGACTTTGTTAAAACAGGCAAGCAGCCCTTTGACCATGTCTATGAAACCCTTTTTATGCATGTCATATAGCACCATATTGTTGTTGCAACGGAATCATGATGAGGTGGTAACCACTTTGATGGTTTGCCACCGTACTTCCTCGTTCATACTTGCATTGTGCATGACCCTACCTTCTTATGAGGGTTATGCCGGTGGGGGTAGATAGGATGCTAAAGTAGTGCTACGCAAAAAGGGACGGGAATATGCATGGTGATGGAGACAAAGTATTTTCAAAAGACTTTTCGAATACCTCACCGGGTGCCACTTATGCCCGGGGGGGATGATGAGTTGGGTAGCCACTTGATGACGAAGTGGTGTACCGAGGCAAGTGTGTGTTGTTTTCAAAACGGATTGGTTTAAGTTGCGACCGTTATTCCAACCTTACATGCGCAACCACTCTACCCTTGTATGGGAAAGGGCATTATTGATTACCTAGGTCGATACTAGCTTGGAGCCTGCATTACTAGTGACGGGGGAGAGTTGGTGCTCTCTCTCAGGACGGGATCGTGCCAGGTAGGGCGGCCATGACTATTTTTACAAGGCACCGGATACACCGTTGCGTCCCCTCTCGGATGTTAGGATCTCAAGTGAGTCTCGTATGATGTACATCGTGAGGATACATAACAACGAGTGGACTCCTTGATA
This sequence comes from Triticum aestivum, assembly GCF_018294505.1. Classification (NCBI taxonomy): domain Eukaryota; kingdom Viridiplantae; phylum Streptophyta; class Magnoliopsida; order Poales; family Poaceae; genus Triticum; species Triticum aestivum. Next base: position 220,504,844 of record NC_057804.1, on the reverse strand, counting down.
GTGTCGTCTAGGGAAAGATAGTGATCGGGTGCTTACCCCGGGTACTTTAGGTACCGCGGGTCGTGGACGACACGGAAGTTCCACGAATCTTGTGGGTGAAGTGTGCAACCTCTGCAGAGTGTAAAAATCTTTGAATAGCCGTGTCCACGGTCAAGGACAGTTGGGTAACCTCTCTTGGGCTACGTCCACATCTTTACAAACCAGTGTGTGTTTGGATAATTGGGAAGATCTACTTGGGTCAAGTCAAAGGACTTGACATAATTGAGTTGGGTTGATGCCCTCTCTATTTATGTTGATATCTGTAACCTGTCCTCATGGTTACTTGAATTCTCCTGATGCATGTCTTACAAGTTGTTGAACATGTCATTGCACTCAAATCTAGCTTTCTGCAAAAAATTTACCTATATCATGCATTGTTGTATCTTGAACAAAAACATGGGTTGCTTGCGAGTACATTCAAAGTACTCATTGTCTTGCCACTGGTTATTTAATTGGCCAAGCATGGAAGAACAGGAGTTTGAAGAAGAGTTCTTTGGAGACGAACATGCGAACTAGGACGTTTCCTAGTCAGACTGCCTGTAGGGTTAAGGCAGATGGCATGGGTTCTACTTATCGATGAAGATTTCCGCTGCTTAAGTTTATTTGGTATTCAGCCCCTGTGGCTTTATCTATGTAAGACTTGACCATAATGGTCATAATTTGTATAAGATGGTATGTATGGATGTAAGACTCTTGTTATTCAGCTTCTGTGTGTTCAGTGAGCATTGATCTCTGGGATCATTGTACACGTGCATTCGGTGATCACGACTTATGAGTCGGGGTCCCCACAGAACTGGTATCAGAGCCATCCTGACCGTAGGAAGCCTTAGTTAGCATGGTTGTTTGTTAGGGTAAAACTATTTTCAAAACTACTACTAGTTTTCAAAACTATCTGTACTTCTCTTCCCTTCTCAGTTTTTTCGAAAACTAAGGTATACTTTCCTTATTGATCTCTTCCCCTTCAAAACCTTTGGTCGCTAGAACCCTTATGCCCCTGACCATTGGATTCCTTGTAATCCTCGTGGATAATCTAGAAGGAAGATACCTTGCCAGACATTCACCCACGTCTCCTGAAGACAAGATTGGCGACATCACAACAAGACGATACCAACAGAAGATACATCCTTGACGAATGAGGACCTGAAGACCCAGGAGATGGTGACATCCTTGACACCGCCCCAAGATGATGCAACCTTAGCCTACGATGATCAGGGCATAGAATATGTAAGATCATGATATACATCGCTAATAGAGTAACCCTGTCACTACCGTTGTTGTATCGACAATCACCGATGGATGAGAACCTAACCATTTGGTATGCTTCACCATAGTGAGCAGGAAAACGATTCTCCTCATCCCCCGCTCTTGGTGTCGATGTTGTCATCAACATAACCGACATGATGGACCTCTATTACACCTTGATAATGTCATTGCATAAAGGATTACCTACCTGGTACCATCGACGGCTTAGTAGACAAAAAGGGATCGTCGTGATTAAGAAGACAATAGAAGACCAAGTCAATGCCAGTTACGAGGAGCCACCTTCACCCCATCACTTCAACAGGCAATAAGTTGTTGAAGAATCTTCAAGCTCAACCCGGATTGTTTCATCGAACAACTACAAGAGACGTAGCAACACCTGAGGAAAACTCAGAAGACTACATGAGGCACAAGGCACGACTACTGAGTCCGAGAACCCCTAGGGTAGGATGAGTCGTGTACCCCCTATGCGCAGTCGAGTCCGTATTATAGTTTGAATAGAACCATGATTGTGTGTTGTTTGTTTTTATTTGTTTGTGTTTCGATATAGGTTGCACTTTTGCCCTAGGCAACAAGTATGCGACTATATCACCTTCCTCACCTTGTTTCTTTCGTTTGGCCCTCTTTGCACCTGTTTGTTTGCACTAGCACTATAGAACCCCCTTTAGGCAACCCACCTCCTCTATGCTACTTTTCCCTCTCATCTCTCTCCACAACCAAAGACCGGCAAGACAAGGTACACTGAGGATTCTACTTCAACAACCAACAAGCACTGGAGACTTTTGTTGTAGCCTCCTCGACCAAGTGCAACCCAGTAGCGTTATGTCTACTCCTCAAGATTAGGAACCCATTCCTAGACCCTTCGAGACTTCATAAGATACCCTAGATTGAATCCTTAACCATGTGCTTAACCCACAGAATTGCAAGAGAACCTGTTAAGCATCCGTGACCTTGCTTATCACTGGGTTCATTAGGGAACTAGTGGACATAGTGAACGAGCACATTATCATCCTAAGATAGCACCAAAACTGACGATGCCATAGGGAAGACCAATTTAAGGATATAGGAACAGAGGACAAATGACTTGGTGAGTTTATATCTATGACTTTGAGGAATTATCTGAGACTCTTTGGTGGATTATAAGGTTACCATGTTGGTAGATGAACTTGGTGGGATCATAGCATAGCTTTCAATACCCCTGAGTAAATTGGATTTATAGGACAATTATGATCGCAAGCTGAAACTCCTGGAAGTGCAAGGATTTGACTTGATCAGATGATATTGATAGGAGACAGTTGATATTACGTAAATAACTTGAGGGAAACATGTAGGATTCCTCGTTGGACAAGAGATTTGGATATAAATAGGTGATCCTAGTGGAGTATAGGTGGTGAGTAAGTCTACATGGTTCGGAGTAATTTGGGTTTAGACTGATGATCTCGATCACGATACCATGTTCTCGGTGGACAATAAACTAAGAGATTGGATTAATTGTCAGAGTTGAATTAGGGATCTATATAAGCCTGAGGTTGGAAGTTACTTGACCCCGAAGATGGGAATTGGTGGACTGACTTTAGTAAATATAGCTCTTTCAAGTACTTGGGGATTATAAGACATTAGAAGATCGTATGGAACACCATGGACATTGGATTTGTAGAATTAATGGATTAGGTAGTTGGTGATGGAAGTTAATGGACTGTTGGGGTTGATTCATAGGAAGGAAATAGGATCTTGGAGTGGCATACGACGTGTTTCCTTAGGATAGAGGTGCTTTATCTTAGACCTTGGAAGAACAGGCTGAGCACTTGGATTGTCACGTTCAAGCTTAGCAGCTTATATGTTCTACCCATGGATTTTTAGGGGTAGACATACATATGAGTTTGGGGATTGTAGACATATATGATTTTGTTACACCTCCTCTCGGGAGCCATGAGGATATGAATCACATGAGTGATGATTGGAGTTGACCTATGCAAAATGATGCTATCGGTGATATGATGTGATTTGTTTAAAGGACTAGATAGACTATTGGCATCTCAGAAACCGTGCTTAAAGATAAGATGATAAATCTTCACTCGCACACTAGAATTCTTGAAACCCTTAAGCCCTACCAAGCTACAACATGGTCGGATCAGGACCTTAGGGCCTTGACACTAGATCTAGAACCACCTTGGCCCAACCTCAACAAGACCACCACTAATTCCCCAGCCTACTTTATGTACCCCGTGAACAAAGTCTTCATGGAGTGCTTAGACAAGATAGTTGTCATCGTCATTTGGTGACCTACTTGTCCACCCGAAGACGGAAGAAGAGCCTTTCAGCTAGTCCAGGAACATTTGAAGACCGCCATGCCAAGGAGGACTTGAAGACTACCCCGGATCCAGTTTTCATATTCCTTTCCACGCCTAGTTTGGGAATCTCGGGGACGAGATTCTTGTAAGGGGGGTAGGTCTGTCACGCCCTGATTTTCATGGCACAACACTTAAGATGATAAATCATGATAACATGTGGTTTGACAAAAACTTTTGCATTATTTGACTTTTTATTTTGAGTTGGTTTTCTCTGTGTGTTTTTCATGTGCTCTTTAAAGTCAACACAACTCCACCTTCTATACTTCATCTCCTTGCCCCAAGCTTCTGCCCAATGATCATGCCATGTGTATAGAGCAACATAGTATTTTCTTACAAAAATAATTTGGCCAAATAGTATTTTCAAGAATTATTTTTTCAAAAAACCCTGAGTTGAGGTTTGCACTACAAGTACTTGACTTGGGGTGTGAAAAATCATTCAAAAGGTATATATGAATCCTATTAGACGTAGGACTCCCATAAACCACAAAAATATAATTTTAAAAGTTATTTTTGTATTTTATTTAAAAGCTTTTTCTTAAGGCCAGAAATGGTCTTTAATAGGGAAAAAACATTTTATTGTTTCAAAAATATTTGACAAAGACCTAGGGAAACTCAGTGGACATATATTGTCCATATGTAAGAGTTCAACACATGGTCATGTTCAAAATATTGGTCAAATCCCTCAAAAACTCTTTCTGGATATTTCAAGCTTTTGAAATATTTACAAAGGAAATATTCTCCAAAAATTCCAAGAAAATTCTAGCATGTCACATATGACATTCTGGATGATCTTGACAAGTACCATGTCATGGAGAATAGTATAACCCCATGAAATCCCCTCAAAACCATTTCTGTCCATTTTGAAGTTTGAGCAACTTTACATTGCCAAACATGTCCAAATGCTCTCAAATCTTGTGAACTTGCTCAAATGGTCTAATCATTAATCTAGACCAAATGGCACCAAGTTGGAGAAGATGTTATATTGATCAAAGTGCCCCAAAACCCTCTCTGACCAGAATCTAATTTTAACAACTTTGTACTACCAACTTTCTCTCCTTGACCCCAACTTTGGTGAGCATATTCACATGACCAAATGAGGCCACTACACCAAGTGGCGCATCAAGAAGAAGTGATTTGCTCAACTAGATCTACACAAGTTCATTTCTGCTAATTTCTGGGGTTTACAAAAGTTGCATTGGCAAATTTGCCCAAATGGACTCAACCTTGGTGGAACCTATTATTATGTCATGCCATTTGACCTTGTCAAGCCTCATCACAAGAGGAGTTCATCTTCTTGCCCAAACCAGCAACAAACACCTTCTTCCATTTTACTAGAACCCCTGTTTTGACCACTTCCACTCTTCTCCATGGCCTCAACTTTTTACCACAGCCCTTCCTAGTCCCCTTGCTCCTGCAATAGCAATGGCAAATCCATAGCTCAATTATTGGAGGGGTAAAACCCCACTTTCTCTCTTTGGACAGCCCATTTCCCTCTCTCTGCCTCAACCTCTCTCCTCTCCTACTGGCTGTCCAGGGCATCCAAGGCCCTCTCCCCTTTGTTTACTCCTCCCTAAACAACCTAGACACAAGTGGCCGCGCCCTACAAGCCAAAGGCATGCCCTGGCATGCAATTGGCGTGCTCCAGAGCGCGCTACAGTGCACCCCCGCACTGTAGACGCCCCCTTCCAACCGCCTCCGGCCACCTCGGGCCTCCCCAGCGCGCCCGACGATGTGCCTCGATGTTTGCGACATGGCACGCCTCTGTCCCCCTCCTTCTTCTCCCTCCTCTCGCCCCAGCTCGCACGCGCGCTGGCCGCCCGAGAGCTCCAATGAGAAAACTCACACGCGCGATGCTCTGGCCCTTCCCCGCTATCTCTCTTCTCTCCCCTCGTCCTAGACCAACCCCACGCGCACCCCAGACACGCACACGCGAGCCCCCGTTACCCCTGGCAACAGCAACAACCTCGCCGGCGCACCCGTCCATGGTGCACCTCGCCCCCTTCTATTTAAGGTCACCCCCGAGCCCCCTCTCTACTCCTTTGGCCCTCACTCCCTCCCGTTCACCCCCTGGACCAACCCACTCCCCTCCTTGCGCTCTCCATCCGCCACCATGGCCGGAGCCTTGCCGTCGGCCCCCTCCTAAATCCGCACCCAACACTCCTCCTCCTCCCCTCCTTTCTCCACTAGGCGAACTCCCTGACCACAACGGAACCCCTCACCACTTCTCCCTCTGCTCCCGTGCCCGCAGCACCAATGCCGCCATCGCCGTCGGCCTCTCCCGCCGCGGCCGACGCCCTACTCAACCCGGTGGCCCTGGGCGACCGAGCCATCCAGGGTCGGATGCGGCCGGGTCCCTTGAGCACGCCGATGGGCGGAGCATCGTCGGAGATGCCCTGCAGCGCCAGCAAGCCACCGTCGACACCGCCCCTGCCTCTGCCCTGTTCGAGCGGGAGGATGGGGATGAACCCGACGGGTGGGGCCCGCCTGTAAGCGACCTGGCAGCTGGGCCACGCTGGCAAGTGTAGGCGCGTTCGCCCTCTCCCTCCTTCGACGTCGCCCTGTCGCCCGCATGGCCGAGCTGTTGGGCCGGCCCAGTGCGCCGCGGCGCTATGCTGCACCCTGTGGGCAGTATAGGTATAAATCCCCCCTCCTTTGTCTTTTTCTTTTTCCTAAAACTTGTAAAATCTTCCAAATATTCATATTGCCTCCAAATTTGATGAATCAAATTTCTAATGGCTCCATAAATCAAGCTCTATTTAATGGGCCACAGTGGACATTTTTGTTGTTCTTGGTTTTTACTGGACCCTTTAAAAAGGTCATTTATCCACATAAGTCCACTTCAAAAATCCATATTATATTCATTTCAACTCCAAATCTAGTGAAACCAATTTCTAAATGTTTCTAAAATCATGCCTGATTTAATGGGTACTTTTACTCATTTTATAAAAAGGCATTCTGTAGAAAACTTGCAGATCCATTAAATCCCTTGTTTCCATCATATTGAAATGTTCAGAAATATCCACTAATCCAATCCCAATGAAACCACTCTGGTTATTTTTCATATAACCAGGGATGTCCTAGAAAAGTAAACTTCATAATTTTTAGAGCACTTTTATTTTCTGCCTTGTTGAGTTGCTTATTATGGTTGCTTTCTACGATAGTTGACGAAGTAGACGAAATGCTCGGGTTGGATCAGAGATATTTGAAGACCTCGAATAAAACAGGCAAGCAGCCCTTTGACCATGTCTATGAAACCCTTTTTATGCATGTCATATAGCACCATATTGTTGTTGCAACGGAATCATGATGAGGTGGTAACCACTTTGATGGTTTGCCACCGTACTTCCTCGTTGATACTTGCATTGTGCATGACCCTGCCTTCTTATGAGGGTTATGCCGGTGGGGGTAGATAGGATGCTAAAGTAGTGCTACGCAAAAAGGGACGGGAATATGCATGGTGATGGAGACAAAGTATTTTCAAAAGACTTTTCGAAAACCCCACCGGGTGCCACTTATGCCCGGGGGAGATGATGAGTTGGGTAGCCACTTGATGATGAAGTGGTGTACCGAGGCAAGTGTGTGTTGTTTCCAAAACGGATTGGTTTAAGTTGCGACCGTTATTCCAACCTTACATGTGCAACCAATCTACCCTTGTATGGGAAATGGCATTATTGATTACCTAGATCGATACTAGCTTGGAGCCCGCATTACTAGTGACGGGGGAGAGTTGGTGCTCTCTCTCGGGACGGGGTCGTGCCAGGTAGGGCGGCCATGACTATTTTTACAGGGCACCGAATATACCGTTGCGTCCCCTCTCGGATGTTACGATCTCGAGTGAGTCTCGTATGATGTACATCATGAGGATACGGAACAACGAGTGGACTCCTTGATAGTGTCGTCTAGGAAAGATAGTGATCGGGTGCTTACCCCGGGTACTTGAGGTACCACGGGTCATGGCCGACACGGAAGTTCCCCAGATCTTGTGGGTAAAGTGTGCAACCTTTGCAGAGTGTAAAACTATTTGAATAGCCGTGTCCACGGTCAAGGACAGTTGGGCAACTGCTCTTGGGCTACGTCCACATGTTTACAAACCAGTGTGTGTTTGGATAATTGGGAAGATCTACTTGGGTCAAGTCAAAGGACTTGACATGATTGAGTTGGGTTGATGCCCTCTCTATTTATGTTGATATCTATAACCTGTCCTCATGGTTACTTGAATTCTCCTGATGCATGTCTTACAAGTTGTTGAACATGTCATTGCACTCAAATCTAGCTTTCTGCAAAAATTTACCTATATCATGCATTGTTGTATCTTGAACCAAAACATGGGTTGCTTGCGAGTACATTTAAAGTACTCATTGTCTTGCCACTGGTTATTTAATTGGCCAGGCATGGAAGAACAGGAGTTCGTAGAAGAGTTCTTTGGAGACGAACATGCGAACTAGGACGTTTCCCAGTCAGAATGCCTGTAGGGTTAAGGCAGATGGCATGGGTTCTACTTATCGACGAAGATTTCTGCTGCTTAAGTTTATTTGGTATTCAGCCCCTGTGGCTTTATCTATGTAAGACTTGACCATAATGGTCATAATTTGTGTAAGATGGTATGTATGGATGTAAGACTCTTGTTATTCAGCTTCTGTGTGTTCAGTGAACATTGATCTCTGGGATCACTGTACACGTGTATTCGGTGATCACGACTTATGAGTCGGGGTCCCCAGATGCCTAAACCCTAGCATCAAAGGAATTCACTAGGTTCAACTAAAATATTTTCAGTGAATCCAAATGGCTCTCAAAAATGTTCATCATTTCTGGAAAAAGCTGGAAACAGTAAGCAGAGGTGTTGCAGATCTTTCCATGACATATTTGGGCTCTGAGTTAAATCATATGGTATTTTCATTTGGGCATTTAAATACTATAAAATGTTTTAAATGCTCAAATAATCATAAACTTAAATGTTTGCTGTTGGATATTTTCCAAACAGTGGGCTTGAGCAAGTTTCATGATATTTGGGATAGTATTAGTATTTTTAATAAAGCCCTAAAGACTACAGAATAATAGAAAACAGAAAAATAAAGCAGAGAGAGAAGAATCTTACCTGGTCTCACCTGTGCAGCCCACGTGGCTGGCCCAGGAGCTGGCCCAGCCCACCACCGCCTCCTCCTTGTCGTCTTCCTCCCACGTCAGAAGGACGGAGGCGCATGCCCGCCCTGCACCAGCCACCGCACGCCACCTCCTGCCTCCCTGCTTGCTTCCGCTACCCCTAGAGACGCCA
>NC_057804.1:219557768-219579040 GCF_018294505.1 Triticum aestivum | reverse complement strand
GGACTGGCTCTGAATACCAGATGTTAGGAGCCTGCTATGATCTCTCTTGATTACTCACTTCATTAGACGAATTGCAGCAGTAGCATAGAAATTAGAGAGGAAAGGTTGCAGGGGAAGGAAGAACAGGGGAAGAACAGGAGGTAGGGGAAGGGAGAGTAACCGCCGCCATTTGCCGTGCTTTATGCTTCATATTATTTTCCAAGGATGTGTTGCCATCCTATGATGTCTGAGTAGATTTTGGTTGTCCTATCGGTGATTGATGAATTGCTATGATTGGTTCGAGTTGCATGTTTTATTATTGGTGCTATCTTATTGTGCCCTCCATGTCGCGCAACCTTGAGGGATTCCCGCTGTAGGGTTTGCAATTTGTTTATGATTTGCTTTTGGTGGGTTGCGTGAGTGACAGAAGCACAAACCCGAGTAAGTAGGTTGTTTGCGTATGGTATAAAAGGGGACTTGATGATTTAATGCTATGGTTGAGTTTTACCTTAATGAATCGTTAGTAGTTCGGATGCTTGCTAGAGTTCCAATCATAAGTGCATCGAATACCAAGTAAGGGATGATATGTTAGCTTATGCCTCTCCCTCAAATAAAATTACAATAGTGATTACTGGTCTAATAATATAGTCAGTTGCTTAGGGATAATTTCACAACTCCTACCACCACTTTTCCACACTCGTTATATTTACTTTATTGCATCTTTATCTAAACAGCCCCTACTTTTTGTGTACATATTCTTTATTATCTTGCAAACCTATCCAACAACACCTATGAAGTACTTCTAGTTTCATACTTGTTCTAGGTAAAGCGAACGTCAAGCGTGCGTAGAGTCGTATCAGTGGCCGATAGGACTTGAGAGAGTATTTGTTCTACCTTTAGCTCCTCGTTGGGTTCAACACTCTTACTTATCGAAAGAGGCTAAAACTATCCCGTATACTTGCGGGTCATCAAGACCTTTTTCTGGCGCCGTTGCTGGGGAGTCATAGCGTGGGGTGAATATTCTCGTGTGTGCTTGTTTTCTTTATCACTAAGTAATTTTTATTTTTTGTTCTTAGTTGTTCTCTATCTTTAGTTATGGATATGGAACGCAAAATACCAAAAAAAATAGGTGTACTTGCTACTCATGAGGATGGGGTAACTCCTAAAACCCTCGACTCTCATTATGCGAGAGATATTATATACTACTTTGATAATCCTGAGAAAACCCCATTCAACTTTATAATGGGAGACACGTTGGGTCAACAAGAATACTTCTGGGATTATCGCTCGACACAAAAAGGGAAACTATTATGGGATCAATTTATTATGTTGCATTGGTATGCCTGGAATCTATGCTTGAGTTATGATATTACTTGTTGCTCTAAGATGGAGGCTCCACACCTTCCCTTTTCATGCAAATTTAATGATAATGAAACTTTAGCTTCTTATGCTAATGGTATATATGATTACTATGATGTGCAACAAATAGAAGAATTTGTTGCTTTTAAGGCTGCTTATGAAATTGAGTCTTTGTTTGAAAAGTATGAAGCTTTAGGTGATGATGCTTATAGGCCTAAAAATCTTGCTATACTTAGATATTGCTATGAAAATTATGAATACAATTACTATATTAATGCATTTATTGAGAAAGTCTCCGCTGTCCAAGAAGAGACAAATATTTTGCAGGAAGCTATGGAAGAAGAAATTGATGAAACAGTGAGCTCATTGGATGAAAAAGATGATGAAGAGAGCGAAGAACAAAAGGAGGAAGAGCGGATTAGCTACCCGTGCCCACCTTCTAATGAGAGTAACCCTCCAACTAATACATTATTTAATTCCCCTTTGTGCTTACCGAAGGACGATTGCTATGATGATTGCTATGATCCCTTGAATTTGTTTGAAATATCCCTTTTTGATGATGCTTGCTATGCTTGTGGCCAAGATGCCAATATGAATTATGCCCATGGAGATGAACTTGCTATAGTTCCTTATGTTAAACATGAAATTGTTGCTATTGCACCCACGCATGATAGTCCTATTATCTTTTTGAATTCTCCAAACTACACTATATTGGAGAAGTTTGTGCTTATTAAGGATTATATTGATTGGTTGCCTTTTACCATTGCACATGATGATTTTGATGAATATAATATGCATGTTCTTGCTGCTCCTACTTGCAATTATTATGAGAGAGGAACTCTATCTCCGCCTCTTTATGTTTCCAATATGATAGAATTGCAAGAAACTGTTTATACTATGCATTGGCCTTTACTTGGTATGCATGAATTGTTCTTTTATGACATGCCGATGCATAGGAAAAGAGTTAGACTTTGTTGTTGCTTGATATATGTTACTTTGTGCTCACTACTAAATTACAAATCATTGTTAATTAAAATTGGCTTTGATATACCTTGGGATCCGGGTGGATTCATTACTTGAGCACTAAATGCCTAGCTTAATGGCTTTAAAGAAACCGCTGCCAGGGAGGCAACCCAGAAGTTTTAGAGAGTCATTTATTTATGTTGAGTGCTTTCATATAGTTTCAAAACAAAAAAAATAAAGAGGGGAACCTAAAACTTTTCAAAAAGGGAAGTGAAAGTGAGAAGACAAGCATTGTTGAAGTGGGAGCTAGCCTTGAACTTTGTTCATGCTCACGGAAACTTTGTGAATCTTGATTACAGAAACTTTTCATAAAAAATAATTATACCCTTGTACAATTCCATTGTATTATAAAAATAATGTGCCAAGGTTTGTCTTTAGGATGTTTACAATGCTTGTTGGTTTGTACGGTGCAGGACAAAAACTTTGGCTGTAGTGCGCGATTTTACATTTTTAAGTGGAAAGTAAAATGGTTCTGATTCCTTTTGCACTTTCTTTCTCTAAAACTTTTTTATTTTTCCTAATTTTGGTAGAATGTTTGGGGTAACAAAAGTATGGTGGATGTTCAGATTGCTACAGACTGTTCTGTTTTTGACAGATTCTGTTTTTGATGCATAGTTTGCTTGTTTCGATGAATCTATCAATTTGTATCAGTGGATTAAGCCATGAAAAAGTTATATTACAGTAGACACATTGAAAAAACAAAATATGAATTGGTTTACAACAGTACTTAGAGTGGTGATTTTCTTTATTATACTAACGGATCTTACCGAGTTTTTTGTTGAAGTTTTGTGTGGATGTACTGTCTAATCGGGGATGTCTCGATATGAGGAAAAGGAAGAGAGGCAAGAGTTCAAGCTTGGGGATGCCCGAGGCACCCCAAGTAAATATTCAAGGAGACTTAAGCGTCTAAGCTTGGGGTTGCCCCGGAAGGCATCCCCTCTTTCTTCAACAAGTATCGGTATGTTTTCGTATTCGTTTCGTTCATGCATTATGTGCAAGTCTTGGAGCATCTTTTGCATTTAGTTTTCATTTTTTTATGCACCATGCTGGCATGAGATAGTCCTTGGTTGATTTATAGAATTCTCATTGCACTTCACTTAAATCTTTTGAGTATGGCTTTATAGAATGCTTCATGTGCTTCACTTATATCATTTGAAGTTGGATTGCTTGTTTCTCTTTACATAGAAAACCGCCATTTGTAGAATGCTCTTTTGCTTCACTTATAATTGTTAGAGCGTGGGCATATCTTTTTTAGAAAGAATTAAACTCTCTTGATCCACTTATATCTTTTTAGAGAGATGACAGGAATTGGTCATTCACATGGTTAGTCATAAAATCCTACATAAACTTGTAGATCGTTGAATATGATATGTTTGATTCCTTGCAATAGTTTTGCGATATAAAGATGGTGATATTAGAGTCATGCTAGTGGGTGGTTGTGGATTGTAGAGACACTTGTGTTGAGGTTTGCAAGTCCCGTAGCATGCACGTATGGTAACCGTTGTGTGACAAATTTGAAGCATGGAGTGTTTCTTTGATTGTCTTCCTTATGAGTGGCGGTCGGGGACGAGCGTTGGTCTTTTCCTACCAATCTATCCCCCTAGAGGCATACGTAGTAGTACTTTGCTTTGAGGACTAATAAACTTTTGCAATAAGTACATGAGTTCTTTATGACTAATGTGAGTCCATGGATTATACGCACTTTTACCTTTCCATCATTGCTAGCCTCTTCGGTACCGTGCATTGCCCTTTCTCACCTCGAGAGTTGGTGCAAACTTCGCCGGTGCATCCAAACCCCGTGATATGATACGCTCTATCACACATAAGCCTCCTTATATCTTCCTCAAAACAGCCACCATACCTACCTATCATGGCATTTCCATAGCCATTCCAAGATATATTGCCATGCCACTTCCATCATCATCATATTCATGACTTGAGCATTCATTGTCATATTGCTTTGCATGATCGTAAGATAGCTAGCATGATGTTTTCATGGCTTGTCTGTTTTTTGATGTCATTGCTACGCTAGACCATTGCACATCCCAGTACACCGCCGGAAGCATTCATATAGAGTCATATCTTTGCTCCAGTATCGAGTTGTAATATCGAGTTGTAAGTAAATAAAAGTGTGATGATCATCATTATTAGAGCATTGTCCCCAAAAAGAAAAAAAAAGGCCAAAAAGAAAAAAAAAAGAAAGGCCAAAGAAAGAAAAGAAAAAGAAAAAAAAGAAAAAAATAAATAAATAAATAAATAAAAAGGGGCAATGTTACTATCTCTTTTTCCACACTTGTGCTTCAAAGTAGCACCATGTTCTTCATGTAGTGAGTCTCATATCTTGTGCTTCAAAGTAGCACCATGTTCTTCATATATATTGTCTCCTATGTTGTCACTTTCATATACTAGTGGGAATTTTTATTATAGAACTTGGCTCGTATATTCCAACGATGGGCTTCCTCAAATGCCCTAGGTCTTCATGAGCAAGCAAGTTGGATGAACACCCACTTAGTTTGTTTTGTTGAGCTTTCATACACTTATAGCTCTTAGTGCATCCGTTGCATGGCAATCCCTACTCCTCGCATTGACATCAATTGACGGGCATCTCCATAGCCCGTTGATTAGCCGCGTCGATGTGAGACTTTCTCCTTTTTTGTCTTCTCCACATAACCTCCATCATTATATTCTATTCCACCTATAGTGCTATATCCATGGCTTGCGCTCATGTATTGCGTGAGGGTCGAAAAAGCTGAAGCACGTTAAAAAGTATGAACCAATTGCTCGGCTTGTCATCGGGGTTGTGCATGATGGGGGCATTTTGTGTGACGAAAATGAAGCATGGCCAAACTGTATGATTTTGTAGGGATAAGTTTGCTTTGGCCTTGTTGTTTTGAAAATACATGATTGCTTTATTGGTACACTCGAAGTATTATTGTTTTTCTGTCATGATAGACAATTGCTTTGAATCACTCGTATCTTAATATTCATTCCATGATTAGATATATGATCAAGATTATGCTAGGTAGCATTCCACATCAAAAATTATCTTTTTTATCGTTTACATACTCGAGGGCAAGCAGGAATTAAGATTGGGGATGTTGATACGTCTCCATCGTATCTATCATTTTTGATTGTTCCATGCCAATATTATCCAACTTTCATATACTTTTGGCAACTTTTTATACTATTTTTTGGGACCAACATATTCATCCAGTGCCCAGTGCCAGTTCCTGTGTGTTGCATGTTTTTTGTTTCGCAGAAACCCAATATCAAACGGAGTCCAAACGGGATAAAAACGGAAGGAGATTTTTTTGGTATATTTGTGATTTTCTGGAAGTAAAATCAACGCGAAACGGTGTCCAGGGCGGCCACGAGACAGGGGGCGCGCCCTCCCCCTGGGCGCGGCCTGGGCTCTCGTGGGCCACCTGTAAGGCGGTTGGCACTCTTATTTTGGCGCAACAAAGCTAATTTTATGACAAATATCTGGGCGAAAGATTCACCCCAATCGGAGTTACGGATGTCCGGATATTTAAGAAACGGTGAAGTGGTAGAATCTGAGAACGCGGAAACAGAGAGATAGATCCAATCTCGGAGGGGCTCTCGCCCCTCCCACGCCATGGGAGCCAAGGACCAGAGGGGAAACCCTTCTCCCATCTAGGGAGGAGGTCAAGGAAGAAGAAGAAGAAGGGGGTCTCTCTCCCCCTTGCTTTCGGTGGCGCCGGAACGCCGCCGGGGGCCATCATCATCACCGCGATCTTCACCAACACCTCCGCCATCTTCACCAACATCTCCATCACCTTCCCCCATCTATATTCAGCGGTCCACTCTCCCGCAACCCGCTGTACACTCTACTTGAACATGGTTCTTTATGCTTCATATTATTTTCCAATGATGTGTTGCCATCCTATGATGTCTGAGTAGATTTTCATTGTCCTAACGTTGATTGATGAATTGCTATGATTGGTTTGAGTTGCATGTTTTATTATTGGTGCTGTCCTATTGTTCCCTCCATGTCGCGCAAGCGTGAGGGATTCCCGCTGTAGGGTTTGCAATATGTTTATGATTTGCTTATGGTGGGTTGCGTGAGTGACAGAAGCACAAACCCGAGTAAGTAGGTTGTTTGCGTATGGGATAAAAGGGGACTTGATGCTTTAATGCTATGGTTGGGTTTTACCTTAATGAATCTTTAGTAGTTGCGGATGCTTGCTAGAGTTCCAGTCATAAGTGCATAGAATTCCAAGTAAGGGATGATATGTTAGCTTATGCCTCTCCCTCAAATAAAATTACAATAGTGATTACCGATCTAGTAACATAGTCAGTTGCTTAGGGACAATTTCACAACGCCTACCACCACTTTTCCACTCTCGTTATATTTACTTTATTGCATCTTTATCTAAACAGCCCCTACTTCTTGTTTACATGTTCTTTATTATCTTGCAAACCTATCCAACAACACCTACAAAGTACTTCTAGTTTCATACTTGTTCTAGGTAAAGTGAACGTCAAGCGTGCATAGAGTCGTATCAGTGGCCGATAGGACTTGAGAGAGTATTTGTTCTACCTTTAGCTCCTCATTGGGTTCGACACTCTTACTTATCGAAAGAGGCTAAAACTATCCCGCATACTTGCGGGTCATCATCCGGCTAGTTGTTGGTGATGAATGGATCGACTCTCCTGGCCCCCCTGGGGTTATCTTTGTTTCCGGTAATGCTCTTTAGCCACGGGGCCACCGTCTCATCGGGAACCTCCTCTAGGTGCACCCGAGTGGTGTCATTGGAGCCCGAGTACATCCACATAGAGTGGTCACGGGCTTGGAGCGGCTAGATGTGTCGGCTGAGAAACACCTCCAGTAAATCCATGCCAGTTACACCATGACGGACCAACTGAACTAACCTCTCTACCAACATGTCCGTCTCTACTTTCCCGACTGCGGTCACAATCAGTGAAGAAGGTTGCTGGGCTCGATCTAGGATAAATTGAGGAAGACAGGTTGACTGGCCGGGGGTCGCAATGTCCTGGCATTAGAACCAGGTCGACTGCCAGCCCCTAACCGACTCGGGAAGTGTCATGGGGGGAAAAGTGCTCCTCTTCCTCCTCTGGATCCCTAAACCCCTGCACATCTGGATCATGCGCGTCTTCTCGTCACTCGGATTTTCCTTGTTCATGGTCTAGGAGCAAAGTGTGAAAATGTGTTTGAAGAGACCCCAGTGCGGTCGACAACCCAAGAAGTTTTCACACATAGACTCGAACGCAGCAAGATAAGTGATGGTATTGGGAGAGAAGTGGTGAAGCTGAGCACCGAAAAAGTTCAGAAAACCCCAAAAGAAAGGATGCGGAGGAAGGGAGAAGCCACAGTCGACATGTGTGGCGAGAAGGACACACTCACCCCACCGTGGCTGAGGTTCTATCTCATCCCCCGACAGCCTCATAGCCCCGGCGACGATCAAGCCCGTGGCGGCCAGATCTTCTAGATCCTCTGACCGGAGCATGGATTGGATCCACTCTCCCTGAATCCCACCAAGCGGTAGCCTAGACCTCGACAACGATCCCCGATTCATTTTCTTGCCCTTTGCCGTCGCAGTCGCTTTCTTCGCATGCTGTAGTGCCGCCGTCTTATCCTTCACCATGGTGGTGGGCTGCACACTAGCAGAGCAGCGGCTTCAAGGGCGAAAGAGGATGCGGTGGAGAAGCGGAGGAAGAAGAAGGGGAATGGGAGCACACTATGCAGATGCATTGGCCTCGACGCCTTTTTAGGGCCTACTTCCAAATGGCTGACGCGTGGGCCCGAGCGATCCCATCAAATCCCGCAACAGTCACGCACTGGATACATGGCAAAAAAGGTGGCACAGAAATCAAGGCGCCCCTATCTATCCGTCCTGTTTACTGCGGCGCGCTCCACCTCGCATGCTTCCCCAAATTTTTGAATCCCATGAGATCCAGGAACTGCAGTAATGAATCGCGCCGAAGATTTCGTGTCATAGCAACACTCGAGGAGTGCCAGCATAAGTTCACTCAACGACCTCTAAATCGATCAAGGCGACTAAAATAAAGCTGAAGTTTCAGCGTGGACCCCGAACTCGGTATGAACGCCTGTGAAGCACAAGATTCAAGGCAGGGCCAACTTCAACTTTCTTTCCCCTCGAAACTCAATCCATTCAGGGGCTAATGACGATGCCATAGACCTAGGGTAGGGTCATAGACCTAATCTATATTCCCTACCCAAGGTCACTACCCTAGAAGCAAGGATATTTAAAGCACAGCAAGAAGTATCGACTGAAGCCATCGAGTACAATCCACTCGACCAGTCACCACACTCGGATACCCCCAATTTTACCTGACTTGGATGGAGTCATTCGACCATACAAGAAACCACTCGGAGTACAGAAGACCTAGAGTCAGTCAGGATGGCAACGGTCAGGTGATATGTCTCCAACGTATCTACTTTTCCAAACACTTTTGCCCTTGTTTTGGACTCTTACTTGCATGATTTGAATGAAACTAACCTGGACTGACGCTGTTTTCAGCAGAACTGCCATGATGTTGTTTATTGTGTAGAAAACAGAAGTTCTTGGAATGACCTGAAAGTCCACGGAGATAAGTTTTGGAAAATATAAAAAATACTGGCGAAAGAATCAACGCCAGGGGGCCCACACCCTGTCCACGAGGGTGGGGGCGCGCCCTCCCCCCTGGGCGTGCCCCCCTGTCTTGTGGGCCCCCTGATGCTCCACCGACCTCAACTCCAACTCCATATATTCCGTTCCGCGGAGAAAAAAATTAGAGAGAAAGTGTCATCGCGTTTTACGATACGGAGCCGCCGCAAAGCCCTAATCTCTCTCGGGAGGGCTGATCTGGAGTCCTTTCGGGGCTCTGGAGAGGGGGATTCGGCGCCATCGTCATCATCAACCATCCTCCATCACCAATTTCATGATGCTCACCGCCGTGCGTGAGTAATTCCATCGGAGGCTTGCTGGACGGTGATGGGTTGGATGAGATTTACCATGTAATCAAGTTAGTTTTGTTAGGGTTTGATCCCTAGTATCCACTATGTTCTGAGATTGATGTTGCTATGACTTTGCTATGCTTAATGCTTGTCACTAGGGCCCGAGTGCCATGATTTCGGATCTGAACCTATTATGTTTTCATGAATATATGTGTGTTCTTGATCCTATCTTGCAAATCTATAGTCACCTATTATGTGTTATGACCCGACAACCCCGAAGTGACAATAATTGAGATACTTCTCGGTGATGACCATAGTTTGAGGAGTTCATGTATTCACTATGTGCTAATGCTTTGTTCCGGTTCTCTATTAAAAGGAGGCCTTAATATCCCTTAGTTTCCACTAGGACCCCACTGCAACGGGAGGGTAGGACAAAAGATGTCATGCAAGTTCTTTTCCATAAGCGTGTATGACTTTATTTGGAATACATGCCTACATTACATTGATGAACTGGAGCTAGTTCTGTGTCACCTTATGTTATAGCTATTAAATGAGCAATCGCATCCAACATAATTATCCATCATTGATCCAATGCCAACCATCTTTTCACATATTGTGCTTTGCTTATTTACTTTTCCGTTACTATTGTTACAATCACTAGAAAACTATTATCTTTACTTTTGCCACTGTTACCATTACTATCATACTACTTGGCTACTAAATACTTTGCTGCAGATACTAAGTTATCTAGGTGTGGTTGAATTGACAACTCAACTGCTAATACTTAAGAATATTCTTTGGCTCCCCTTGTGTCGAATCAATAAATTTGGGTTGAATACTCTACCCTCGAAAGCTGTTGCAATCCCCTACACTTGTGGGTTATGAAGAGTAATTTCTGGCACCGTTGCCGAGAAGAATAGCTCTATTCTTCGAGTCACTTGGGATTTATATCTGTTGATCACTATGAGGAACTTGAAAGACGAAAGAACCAAGATTTTGCCCTCAACTACGAGGGGAGGTAAGGAACTGCCATCTAGCTCTGCACTAGATTCTCCTTTTGTTATTAGTAAGCTTGCGACACCTAAACCTGCTACTGCTATGAATTCTGATATGTCGCATGGTATTATTGATGCCACTTCTACTATGCATGATACTTATGATGAAACTACTTCTGTGTGTGATACTACTTTGCCATTAGGTGAATTTCTTGATGAACAACTTGCTAGGGTTAGAGAGAATGAAATTATTGAAGATGCTATTATTGATGATAGTGATGATGAAAGTTCTCCCCCTGATTATGAATTACCTGTTGTTCCTGAGGGTTATGTTATGGATGAGGAAGCTGCTAGAGCTATTTTTGCTTGCAAAGATAGATATGATCTTAAGAAGTTATTAGCTAAATGGAAGCAACAATCTCTTAATGCTAGAATGAAACCTGACCCTACTTTTGCTACTTCACCTATCTGTGTAACTGATAAGGATTATGAATTCTCTGTTGATCCTGAAATAATTACTTTGGTTGAATCTGATCCTTTTTATGGCCTTGAATCTGAAACTGTTGTGGCACATCTTACCAAGTTAAATGATATAGCCACCATGTTTACTAATGATGAGAAGTCTCTCTATTATTATATCCTTAAGATATTTCCATTTATATTAAAAGGTGATGCTAAGACTTGGATTAATTCTCTTGATCCTGGTTGTGTGCGTAGTCTCCATGATATGATTTATTACTTCTCTGCTAAATATTTCCCTGCTCATGAACCAAGCTGCCTTGCGGGAAATATATAATTTTGTGCAAATCAAAGAAGAGAGTCTCCCACAAGCTTGGGGGAGGCTTCTCCAATTACTTAATGCTTTGCCTGATCATCCTCTTAAGAAAAATGAAATACTTGATATCTTTTATAATGGACTAACCGATGCTTCTAAGGACTACTTGGATAGTTGTGTTGGTTGTGTTTTCAGGGAAAGAACAGTCGACCAAGCTGAATTGCTATTGAATAATATGTTGACTAATGAAAATAATTGGACTCTCCCTGAGCCAATTCCTGAGTCAATTCCTGAACCAATTGAGCCAACTCCTGAGCCTATTCCTAAACCCACTCCTAAGAAGAGAGGAGTTCTATTTCTCAGTCCTGAAGACATGCAAGAGGCAAAGAAATCAATGAAAGAAAAAGGTATTAAAGCTAAAGATGTTAAGAATTTACCACCTATTGAAGAAATACATGGTCTTAATATACCACCTGTCGAAGAAACACATTGTCTTGATAACCCGACATAGGTAGTAAAGGTAAATTCTCTCTATAGATGTGATAAAGTTGAAATCCCATCTACTAAATTTCATAGCCCATGCTTAGATGAATTTGATGACTTTATGGCTAGGCAAGAAAGTTCTAATGCTTATGTTGGTAGAGAATTAAAGAATAATGCTTCCGAGATAGGACGCTTGAGTGATTGTATGGCTAGAGTTAAAGGTGAACTTAAACTCATTAGCAAATATGCTTCTATGGTTACCACTCAAGCTAAGCAAGTACTTAAAGCTCAAAGTGATTTGCTTGATGAATTAAATAATAAACATGACTTTGCTGTTAGAGTGGCTACTAGAACTGGTAGAATGACTCAGGAACCTTTGTATCCTGAAGGCCACCCTAAGAGAATCAAGCAAGATTCTCAGAGAAATAATTTAGAGGCACCTAGTTCTTCTAAGAAGAAGAAAAAGAAAAAATGATAGGACTTTGCATGCTTCTAGTGAACCTATTGTAGACACACCTGAGAATCCCAATGATATTTCTATTTCTGATGATGAAACACAATCAGTTGATGAACATGAACCTAGTGATAATGCTAATGATAATGTTCATATTGATGCTCAACCTAGAAAAAATAATGAAGTAGAGATTGAACCTGGTGCTGATCTTGATAACCCACAATCAAAGAATCAACATTATGATAAAAGAGACTTTGTTGCTAGGAAGAACGATAGAGAAAGAGAACCATGGGTTCAAAAACCCATGCCCTTTCCTCCTAAACCATCCAAGACACGGGATGATGAGGATCTTGAGCGCTTTGCTGAAATGATTAGACCTATCTTCTTATGTATGCCCTTAACTGATATGCTTAAAGTAAATCCTTATGCTAAGTATATGAAGGATATCATTACAAATAAAAGAAAGATACTGGAAGCTGAAATTTCCACCATGCTTGCTAATTACACTTTTATGGGTGGAATACCAAAGAAGCTTGGAGATCGAGGGGTACCAACTATACCATGCTCCATTAAAAGATATTATGTTAAAACTGCTTTATGTGATCTTGGAGCCGGTGTTAGTGTTATGCCTCTCTCTTTATATCATAGACTTGAATTGAATAAGTTGACACCTACTGAAATATCCTTGCAAATGGCTGGTAAGTTAACTGCTATACCTGTCGGCATTTGTGAGGATGTGCCTGTTGTGGTTGCAAATGTCACTATCTTAACGGACTTTGTTATTCTTGATATTCTCGAGGACGATAGTATGTCGATTATCCTTCGTAGACCCTTTTTGAATACTACAACGGCTATTATTGATTGCAACAAAGGCAATGTCACTTTTCATGTTAATGGTAATGAGCATACGGTACACTATTCGAGGAAACAATCTCAAGTTCATAGCATCAATTCTATTGGAAAAGTTCCAACTATTATTATTGGAGGTTTTGAATTTCCTCTTCCTACTGTCAAGAAAAAGTATGATATTCTTATTGTTGGGGATGTTCATATCCCCGTTGAGGCAACTTAGTGTTATTTGAAATTTCTCCGGTTTTGTGTTATTCGCAATGAGTTTGTTAATAAGACTTGATCAACCTTGTTAGTGGATTCATTTTGATGATCATGAGATGGATGAAACTAGAAGGCACAACCTTCTGCAACCTCTTTTTACTTTCTGTTACTTAAAATAAATAAAGCAAAAATAGTATTATCTGTCTGTTTTCTTAATTATCCTTGCAATAAAAAATATCCCGAAAATAAAAGTGCTCCAAATGCCCTGCAAATGTAGTATGTTTTTTTATGGAATATTTGAGTATTTTAGGCGCTGAAAACACTGCAGGAGGGGCAAGCACCAGGCCACAATGGTGGAGGGCGCGCCCACACCCCCTAGGCACGCCCCTCTCTCGTGGGCCCACGGTGGCCCCCTCCACTTATTCCTGCATCTACACACTCCATCTTCTTCCCAAAAAAATCCCCATCCAGCTCAAGCACGAGTTCTAGCTCATTTTGCTGCGATTTTCGATCTCCTTGCTCAAAGCTCCATTCACAAAACTGCTTTGGGAGATTGTTGCTTGGTATATGACTCCTCCATTGGTCCAATTAGTTTTTGTTCTAGTGCTTTATTCATTGCAAATTTTTGCTGCATAGGTGACCTTGTTCTTGAGCTTGCATGTCAAATTTATGAGGTCCTAAGTAATTATAATGCATGATATAGGCTCTAGGCACTTGTAGGAGTAGTTGCTACCAATCTTGTTTAGTTTTATTCACTTTTATTTTGAAATTACTAAAATTTCAGAAATTTTCAGAAATATGTGTAGGAGAATGTATCAAGGTGGTTCCTCAATAAAGAAAGGACCCGGGATTGCTATGCGTGAGCAAGGTGATGAACTACCGAGGGACGCAGAAGTGCGGGCTTGTGAGTGGCCATAAGACGCTTTTATGGTCAATGCAGGCTTTAAGGATGAATTTGACGCATATGTGCGTAATGCCGATCTGGAGGACTTCTTACAAGATAAGTGTCCTCAGTACTATCAATTGACTGATTCATTTGTGAGAAGGTTTAAATATAAATGTTCACATAATTCTTAGAGTGTTCTGTTTGATATTTATGATAAATCTTATACCATGGACTTAGAGGATTTTACAACTACTTGCAAACTCCCGCAGTGGGGCAATGTTAATGATCCCCACAAATCTGAATTTAGAGACTTCCTTGCTAGTATTACTGTGGGAGAATCTAGGGATATAGCACAAGCTACCATAGGGAGCATTCATTTTCCTGCTATACATTATTTTGCTCTCTTCACTGGTAGATGCATTAACGGTAAAGATGAAGCATGTCATATGTGTGTCCCTGATCTTTGTGTCCTCAAGAGCGCTGTGTTAGGTAATAAAGATTACAACTTGGGGGCAATAGTTGCACGTAGGTTGCATAATAATGGTAGGGCTGGAGATTTATTTGGAGGAATTTATGCGACCCGTGTGGCTAATTATCTTGGTATAGCCCCACGAGAGGGGGATATGGTGTTGCCTCCTGCTTATTTAGATTATGACGCTATGGTCAAACATCATTTTGTTTTGAGGAATGAACAATTCCTCCAGTATCGACTAATCTTTGACAGACATAGCTTTGTCCATTTTATTCTCCCTGCTCCTTTCCTTTTTGATTACCAGGCAAAAGGAAGATATGTTGTTACCAGGGAGGAGGCAGCTGAACACGAGGGGAGAGCGGAGGCGGCTCTCCAAAATGCCGCAGCTCAGGAGGCATTTGTTGCTGCATCTCAGAACGACCCCAGTTACAACTACGGATATCAGCCAGGCTACCATTAGCATTATACCAACTTAGGCCAAAAGCCTAAGCTTGGGGGATTATGCATTTCTCACCGACTTTACATTCATGTTCACACACTATTCTAGTTGTCGGTGCTCATACTCTTTCATTGTCTTATCCATGCTAGTTTAATTTTCTTTTTCTAGCTTTCTTCTTGTGTGTTTGATAAACCTTAAGAAAAACCAGAAAAATTTAGTTAGTGTAATTTCCATGCTTGTAGTAGAAATTAAAATGAAAACCCAAAAAGATTTCTCGCTCTTCTTCTTACCTGCTGGGAGCTTTCCCGTGTAAATAGTTTTATTTTCTTTTCTTTCCTTTGGGGCTCGAGAGTAGAAGACCATATTGAAAATGTTTAGTGGCTCTCATATGCATGATTGTTGATTTAACTTGGAGCCCATATTACTTTGTCTTCTCTCTTGAGTTGAATGCTTGCAGATTCCAGCTTAGTCCAATGCACGTGCACTATTATTATTATACACATCGTTCGGTCGTGCAAGTGAAAGGCAATAATGACGATATATGATGGACTGGTTGAGATGAGAAAAGTTGGTATGAACTCGACCTCTCTTGTTTTTGTAAATATGATGAGTTCATCGAACCTGATTCTGCTTATTATGAAGTAAACATATTTGCAATGACATTTAGAGATTATAGTTGCTTGTGCCATGCTTAATTAGCTATGAGTTATAATGGTTTACCTTGCGTGCCAACATGCTATTAAAATGATTGTGATGTGGTATGATGGGATGGTATCCTCCTTTGAATGAATTGAGTGACTCGACTTGGCACATGTTCACGCATGCAGTTGAAACAAATCAACATAGCCTTCATGATATTTATGTTCATGGTGGATTATATCCTACTCATGCTTGTACTCGGTGTGAATTAATTTTAATGCATGTTCATGACTGTTGTCGCTCTCTCAGTTGGTCACTTCCCAGTCTTTTGCTAGTCTTCACCTGTACTAAGCGGGAATACTGCTTGTGCATCCAAACTCCTTAAAACCCAAAGTTATTCCATATGAGTCCACCATACCTTCCTATATGCGGTATTTTCCTGCCGTTCCAAGTAAATTTGTATGTGCCAAACTCCAACCTTCAAATGAAATTCTGTTTTGTATGCTCGAGCAGCTCATGTTTCAACTAGGGCTGCCTATATATTCCATGCTAGGTGGGTTATTCTCAAGAGGATTGGACTCCTCTCCTCATTCACCAGAAAGGGCCGGTAACCGGGATGCACAGTCCCATGATCCAAAAAGATCAAAGCAAATCAAATTAATTAAACAAAACTCCCCCAGGGTTGTTGTTAGTTGGAGGCACTCGTTGTTTCGAGCAAGCCATGTATTGATGCTTGTTGGTGGTGGGGGAGTATAAACTTTTACCATTCTGTTTGGGAACTGCCTATAATGCATGTAGTATGGAAGATACAACCATCTCATAGTTGTTGCGTTGACAGTGAAAGTATGCCGCTCAAAATGTTATTCATCCGTATTTTAAAATCGAGCTCTGGCTCCTCTACAAATCCCTGCTTCCCTCTATGAAGGGACTATCTATTTACTTTTATGTTGAGTCATCACCTTCTTATTAAAAAGCATCCGCTGGAGAGCACACTGTCATTTGCATTCATTACTATTAGTTTATATTGGGTATGACTTGACTGGATCTCTTTCGCCATGAATTACAATGTTTAGTCAGTCCTTTATCTTTAAAGATGCTCTGCATTTATGTTTTGCGGTCTCAGAAAGGGCTAGCGAGATACCATTTTGTTATATCATATTATGATTGTTTTGAGAAAGTGTTGTCATCCGAGTTTTATTATTATGGCTCGCAAGCTGATTATGCCATTGATATGAGTAATTGTGAGACCTAAGCGTTATTGTGAGTATGGTTAGTTCATAATACTTGCTGAAAACCTGAATGTTGCCTTTCAAGTTTACAATAACAAGAGCAAACAGAGTTTGTAAAAGTTTTTCTTTATCACTTTAAATTTATCAACTGAATTGCTTGAGGACAAGCAAAGGTTTAAGCTTGGAGGAGTTGATACGTCTCTAATGTATCTACTTCTCCAAACACTTTTGCCCTTGTTTTGGACTCTACTTGCATGATTTGAATGAAACTAACCCGGACTGACGCTGTTTTCTGCAGAACTGCCATGATGTTGTTTATTGTGCAGAAAACAAAAGTTCTCAGAATGACTTGAAAATCCACGAAGATAAGTTTTGAAAAATATAAAAAATACTGGTGAAAGAATCAAGGCCAGGGGGCCACACCCTGTCCATGAGGGTGGGGGCGCGCCCTTCCCCTGGGCGCGCCCCCTGTCTCGTGGGCCCCCTGATGCTCCACCGACCTCAACTCCAACTCCATATATTCCGTTTCACAGAGAAAAACAGAAAGAAAGTTTCATCATGTTTTACAATACGGAGCCGCCGCCAAGCCCTAATCTCTATCGGGAGGGCTGATCTGGAGTCCGTTCGGGGCTCCAGAGAGGGGGATTCGTCGCCGTCGTCATCATTAACCATCCTCCATCACCAATTTCATGATGCTCACCGCCGTGCATGAGTAATTCCATCGTAGGCTTGCTGGATGGTGATGGGTTGGATGAGATTTACCATGTAATCAAGTTAGTTTTGTTAGGGTTTGATCCCTAGTATCCACTATGTTCTGAGATTGATGTTGCTATGACTTTGCTATGCTTAATGCTTGTCACTAGGGCCCGAGTGCCATGGTTTCAGATCTGAACCTATTATGTTTCATGAATATATGTGTGTTCTTGCTCCTATCTTGCAAGTGTATAGTCACCTATTTTGTGTTATGATCCGACAACCCCGAAGTGACAATAATCGGGATACTTCTCGGTGATGACCATAGTTTGAGGAGTTCATGTACTCACTATGTGCTAATGCTTTGTTCCGGTTCTCTATTAAAAGGAGGCCTTAATATCCCTTAGTTTACACTAGGATCCCGCTGCCACGGGAGGGTAGGACAAAAGATGTCATGCAAGTTCTTTTCCATAAGCATGTATGACTATATTTGGAATACATGCCTACATTACATTGATGAACTGGAGCTAGTTCTGTGTCACCCTATGTTATAGCTATTACATGAGGAATCGCATCTGTCATAATTATCCATCACTTATCCAATGCCTACGAGCTTTTCACATATTGTGCTTTGCTTATTTTATTTTCCGTTGCTATTGTTACAATCACTACAAAACTATTATCTTTACTTTTGCCACTGTTACCATTACTATCATACTACTTTGCTACTAAATACTTTGCTGCAGATACTAAGTTATCCAGGTGTGGTTGAATTGACAACTCAACTTCTAATACTTAAGAATATTCTTTGGCTCCCCTTGTGTCGAATTAATAAATTTGGGTTGAATACTCTACCCTGGAAAGCTGTTGCGATCCCCTACACTTGTGGGTTATCATCAGGCGTTCACTTTGTAGTCTTAAAGATCATTGATAACACTTTATAGCTGGCGTTACCAGTAACGCCCTATCTTAATATACATTGAACCCCTATTACGGAGGGCGGCTGGGGTCCTGGTGCACTCTATATAAGTCACCCCCCTCCTCTGATACAAGGGTTCGCACCCCTTGTACCACACACCCATATTCCAGTCAATCGCCTTAGGGCAACGAGACGTAGGGCTTTTACCTCCTCCGAGAGGGGTCTGAACTCGTAAACTCGTGTGTATAATCTCACCGTAGCTAGGGCCTTGCCTCCTCATACGTACCCCCTACTCTTACTGTCAGACTTAGTACCACGACAAGTACCCCTCTGAAGAGCGTAAAAGTGTCAAATTTCACCCATGTGACTCCCAGGTTGGGAAGCTTGCGGTCATGTGTGATGCCAATAACTTCTTTGTTCCTCTCCGATTATGCTACTCATTTTACACATCTCTAGTAAAATATGTTTTAATGATTATTACATTGTTTATCCTTTGGATTCAGTTCGTTTGTTGATCTACGCCCTCATACCATTGCTTTTGTTGAATAGTGAAGTATCTACTTGCTGAGTATGATTTATCGTACTCACCCTTGCTTCCTACATTTTTATGTAGTCGCTGATTAGTGTAAGAATGTGAAGAAGATGTCGTCATCCAAGAATAGGTTGGACCAGCGGGTGGGAAGCGACTAGACAATTTAATGTATTCCAGCTATTTGTAAATGTAAAGGAATTTGTGTCGTCAGTATATAAGAGCTATTGTGATGAACTGCTGGCTTATGCCTGCTTTATGATGCCTTACGTGACTATAGGCCTCTAGTCTATACGCGCGCGGCGGCTGTCTTGCCTAGGTCCGGTCTCGGGGCATGACAGTTAAAGTGGTATTAGAGCTCTAGGTTTTTAGGTTGCGTTGGGGTAAACTGGTACGTTGTCGCATAAATTTATGAATAATTATCGATGAAACATATTGTTTTAACAACCGGTAGAGTTTCTATAATTTTGCTGACCCTTAGACCATATTTAGTTCTTTTAGGAACCATATAAAATAATAGCGTAAATAAATCTATTTCCAGTAGATTTGTGTTGCGTGACAAGTTTGAAGATTATTATTTTTATATATCTAGACAATAAATATATAACGTACATGTTATTGTTGAATTTGAAGGTTCGATAAAAAATAGTTTGTTAAATTAACTCATGAATAGTTATTTGTATAGATTTTACGGTTTGATACAACCGGCAAAATTTATCCAGTAATGGTATTATTGCTATACCACAATCTAGCCATTTTGTTCAAGGCTTTACAAAATAAAATACTTCGTGTTGCTAAGTTTTGTTAATAGATGGATATGTGACTGGTAGAGAAGATTGTGAGTCTTGTTATAATGTTTAGTTGATTACTGAGCATGCATAATATTTATTGTCTCGCATATTTCCGGAGGATAATTAAATACAATTGTTTTTATAGTGTAGATTTAGTTTTGAATTTCGAGGACGAAATTCTTATAAGGAGGGTAATGTAATATCCTAGATTTTTAGGGTTATTATTTTATGTTTAAAGTTAAGATGATTAATTAAAATTGTATTACCTGTTTAAATAAATGATTGAGCACTGTTTCAAAGAAATGTAATAGATAAGCAAGGTTTTCATGCAATAAAATTAGATGAAATAACCCTCACTGAGAGAGTGTACATATGCACAAGTTTGCATTGCAGTCATGTTTTGGCATTAGCATGCAAGGTAATATTAGTACTAGTTAGTGGGTAGCACAAACAAGATAGTGGTAAGAAGATGCTACATGGCTGAGATGTGCATGCATGTAATGATGAGAATGCACATGTGTGTACTATCTTTACAAGCTAAGTAAAATCCTATGCACATGAAGGTTGGCGTGGCATTAGACTAGATGGAATTAGACCATGTACAGATGATAGTCGGCAGATAATTGCAAGTACTAGAGCTCCACGTCAAATAGGTACAGGCAAGAGAGAGGCAACGAGGCTTCACATCAAATGGAGTTGTGTTATGTTTGGCTGAGGGAGATGTGATAGTCAGAAGATATTTATCTGCATGGACACATGCATACTTGGGTAAAATTGACAAATTTGACCTATGGAGGAAATCAAATCACAGAATGAACTGCCCGTGAAACTATTTCACGCGGCTGCCCTTTTTGTGTGACGCCCGACACGAAGGCGTCACATTACACTGTGCAACGCCTCACAGATAGGTGCTACACGCCTGGCCAGCGTCGCATCCGTGTGATCCGAAAATTACTAAGTCAGTGTGCAGCGCCTGAGAGCTAGACGCCACACTATACAGTGTAGAGCCTAGCTTCTAGGCGTTGCACTAGTGGTTACTTCATTTTGTAGTGCAACCATTAGTCCAGCGTCTAAGAGCTACGCGCCACACTATACAGTGCAGCACCTAGCTCTTAGGCTCTGCACAATGACTTAGCAGTTTTTAGGCAGTTTGGGGTGCAACGCTGGCCAGGTGTGTAGCGTCTATCTGTGAGATCTATCTGTGAGACGTTACAAAGTGTATTGTGGCGCCTTCGTGTAGGGCGTCACACAAAAAGGTCAACCACGTGAAATAGTTTCACGGGCAGTTCATTATGTGATTTGATTTTATCCACAAGTCAAATTTGTTAAATTTGTCGCATACATGCGCTGACAGCATAGGACTGGCTAGGAAGCTAAAGTCATCTTAGTGGAGGTTCTACATGGTCAGGTTTAAGGGCCAGTTGTTTTTCTTCACTAGAAGCGGCATCGGCTTGTGACTTTTTACTAGCCCAGAAGGTCAACTCCAAGGGTCACCACATCCCAGATATTTTAGACTTCAACCCACGATCGCCTGCTATAAATAGGACACTTCTGCTGCTGCCTGAAACACACATATCCAAGAGAAAGAAAGTGAGAAGGAGCATGAGAGAGACG
>NC_057804.1:219553808-219557408 GCF_018294505.1 Triticum aestivum | reverse complement strand
TATGCATGCATGTGTATATTTGAAGGGAACATTAGAGCGTGTAGGTGCTGATGAGGGAAGAACCTAGCCGTATGCCTGAAGAATATTAATATACGGACAGTTACTAGATTTTTTACAATGATGATGGGGTGGTGAAGAATCTATGCATGCATGTGTATATTTGAAGGGAACATTAGAGCGTGTAGGTGCTGATGAGGGAAGAACCTACCCGTATGCCTGAAGAATATTAATATACGGACAGTTACTAGATTTTTTACAATGATGATGGGGTTTTACCTGCTCGCCGAATTCTATTCTAAGGAGAAATCCTATTTTTTTTTCAAAAAGGGGAGTCACCCCGGCCTCTGCATCAGAGCGATGCATACGGCCCTCTTATTAAAACAAATAAATATGTTCCAACATGTTCTTAAAAGTCTCGAACTGAAAAAAAGCTCACACAGAACCAAAAAGGCTAGAACAACAAACTAGCTAGAAAAGGGCCGCCACAACCGGCTGGCTAAAAACAGATAGGTAAACTAATTGCCTATCCTATTACATGACTGCCATCCAAACCGCTTGAAGATATCCCGAGCTACCATCTCCCAACGGATAGATCCAGTAACCAAATGCTCCCTGGCCTCCATCGGAGTGAGTAGCGACCACGAACGGATCAATGCAGTGGCCCGTAAGATAACCTGCAAAAATTGAATGCATGATGTTCTGTTAAAAACCAAATCATTTCTGCAATTACAAATAGACCACAGCAACGCGCACACTCCGACACGAATTTGTCTCGGTAGATCAGGCTCAATCCCATTAAGCCACACCCCAAATAACGCGTTTACAATAGGAGGTGGCGTAATATTGAAAGCAATTTGGACTGCCTGCCAAAGAACTTTGGCTAGCGGGCAATCAAGAAAAATGTGCTTAATCGTCTCATTCCGATCACAGAAGCTACACCTAGTAGATCTTGTCCAATTACGCTTAGTCAGGTTGTCCTTGGTTAATATAACTTGTTTATGAACAAACCACATAAACACTTTTATTTTTAAAGGTACTTTGACAGCCCAAACATGCTGAGAGGTAGGAATGAGGCTTGAGTTGATGACATCAATATACATTGACTTAACTGTGAATACTCCAGACCTAGTAAGCTGCCAGCGTAATTCATCGAGTTTTTGGGAAAGTTGAACCTCCATCAGTCTCCTAACGAGATGGAGCCGTTCTTCCCAACGATTGCCCGCTAGGGACCGTCGAAATTGAATATTAAGGGGGATAGATTGAAAGATCGTTGCAACGAACACCTCATGACGTTGCACAATCTGATATAATGACGGGTATTGAATGGCCAAGGGTGTTTCTCCGAGCCAAGTATCCTCCCAGAAACGTGTACTAGCACCGTTGCCGATAATAAACTTTGTCATATTAAACAAGGATTGTTTGACTTTCATCAGACCTCTCCATAAAGGCAAATCGGTCAGCCTGACCGTCACCTGGGACAAAGTTTTGGTCTGAAGGTACTTCCTACGAAGTATTTGTGCCCACGTGGCCTCGCTCTCATGGGCTAACTTCCACAGCCGCTTACTAAGAAGGCATCTGCTCTTAACTTCAAGATTCTCGATACCGAGACCTCCTTGGTCTTTCGGTCTACAGATGACATCCCATTTAGCTAGCCGGTATTTTCTTTTTAATTCATCACCCTGCCAAAAGAAACGCGAGCGGTAAAAATCCAGTCGTTTCCTGACACCGACTGGGACTTCCAAAAAACGATAAGAGAAACATAGGCATACTCGTGAGTACCGAATTAATCAAAATCAATCGGCCTCCGTATGACATGAGCTTCCCCTTCCAGCAACTCAGTTTCTTTTCAAATCGGTCTTCGATGCATTTCCATTCTCTGTTCGTTTGCTTACGGTGGTGAATTGGTATACCTAGGTAAGAGAAAGGCAACGCCCCCAATTCACACCCAAACAATTGCCTATAATCTTCTTGGTCATCTTTGGCTCTACCAAAGCAAAACAACTCGCTCTTGTGAAAGTTAATTTTAAGCCCGGTCAATTGTTCAAAAAGGCATAACACCAGCTTCATATTTCTCGCCTTGGCCAAATCATGCTCCATAAAGATGATTGTATCATCAGCGTACTGAAGGATGGACATACCTCCATCAACAAGATGAGGTACCAAGCCACCTACTTGACCACTCTCCTTAGCCCTTTCTATAATAATTGCTAACATGTCAACCACAATGTTAAACAGGATAGGGGACATCGGATCTCCTTGTCTTAGGCCTTTATGTGTCTGGAAGTAATGACCAATGTCATCATTCACCTTAATTCCAACACTTCCTTTTTGTGTAAACGATTCCACCTGGTGGTGCCAAGATTCATCGAATCCTTTCATACGCAATGCCTGTTGGAGGAATGGCCATTTGAATTTGTCATGCGCTTTGTCGAAATCCACCTTGAAAATAACATCGTCTAGTTTTTTTGAATTGATTTCATGGAGCGTTTCATGAAGGACAACCACCCCTTCAAGGATGTTTCTATCCGGCATGAAAGCAGTTTGGGACTGCTGCACCACAAAATGCGCAATCTGTGTGAGCCTATTAGTCCCGACCTTGGTGAAAATTTTGAAACTAACATTGAGAAGGCAGATCGGCCTGAACTGCTCAATTCTCACAGCATCCGTTTTCTTAGGAAGCGACGTAATTGTTCCAAAATTCAAGTGAAATAAATGAAGTTGTCCAGAGAACAGATCTGTAACGCCCCGGATTCGATGCGCCAGGTGTCCTTCAGTTATTCGCCGTCTTTGCCATGTCATCTGCTTGCGTGTTGCATTTTATCATGTCATCATGTGCATTTCATTTTGCATACGTGTTCGTCTCATGCATCCGAGCATTTTTCCCATTTTTCGTTTTGCAATCCGGCGCTCCTATGCCCTTCGACGTTCCCCTTTCGCCTCTCTTCATGAGCGGGTGTTAAACATTCTCGGAATGGCCCGAGTCTTGTCAAGTGGCCTTGCTATAGCACCGGTAGACCACCTGTCAAGTTTCGTGCCATTTGGAGGTCGTTTGATACTCCAATGGTTAACCGGGTAACCGCAAAACCCCCCCTTCTCTTTGCAGCCCAACACCCTTCCAAAGTGGCCCAAAACCCATCTAACTCCCCTCCATGCTCTCGGTCATTCGATCATGATCGCGTGGCCGAAAACCGCTCCTCATTTGGACACTCCTAGCTCCCTCTACCTATAAATATGTGGCCTCCCCCGAAATCCCCGCAGTCCAAACCCTAGCCAAACTCCTCCGCGCCGCCGGACATGTCCATCCGCGCCGGACATGTCCGCCGGACACGTCGTTTCGCCCAATCAGGGCGCGACACGTCATCCCGCCGCCGCCTGCAGCCAACCGCGACGTGCCACGTGGCCGCCGCCGTCTCTCTCCTCCGCCGCGGCTCGCGGGGCCCAAAGCGGGCCCGCGCGAGCCCGCGCGCCGCCGCCGCCGGCCCATCCGACCCGCTGCCGCTCGCCGCTGCCTCGGCGTCGGCGCCGCCCGCTGTCCGGCCGCGCCGTCCGCCGCCCGGCCGCGCCGCCGCCTGTCTCCCTTGCCGCCTGGCCTCCCGCGCC
>NC_057804.1:219396236-219553386 GCF_018294505.1 Triticum aestivum | reverse complement strand
GCCCTTCGCCACCGGACGCCGCCGCGCCCGGCCCCGCGTCGTCGTCGCCGGAGCTCGGCCGGATCCGGCGAGATCCGGCCGGATCCGCCCCGTTCCGCCCCGGAGCCCCTCCTCTCCGGCCATCTTCTTCCCTGGCTCCGGCGAGATCCGCCGCCACCTCGCCCGTTGACTTTTCCCCGAGGTCCATTTTTTTCACAAAGTCCCCGATATTTTACAATAATCATGCCATGTTCATCGCATCGTATCTCTGCATTCGTAGCTCCATTTTGTGCGTGTAATATGTCAAATTGTTCGCCTCAACGAGTACATCATTTCATTCCATTGCATCATATTCATTTGAGCTCATCTGATGCCTAAATCATCGTTGTAAGAGTGCTTCATGATGTTTTCTGCTGTCTGTTAACAGAACGAGCTCATTTGTTATTTTTGCCAAGATTGATGTGTGCATCCTATGAGGTTGATGTCTACATGTGTTTTGAACTATGCCATGTCTTCTTTACAGAGGTGCTTACCATGTATTTTTGTGATCAATGTGGTGACTAGCACAAGCATGCAAACTAGGCATCATGATGTTGTTGATTTTAGTCCCCGTTCTGCTGTTATTTTGATGCCATGTAAACTTGATGCTACAGAGAGATCCATGCATATTTTGAGATACTTCAGTAAGGGTGTTTTGAACATGTGGTTATTGTCTATCCATTAATGCCCTTGTTTGCAATTATGGAGTAGTCTAGCATGTTATTTTCATGCTCTACGTTTGCTTCAAAATGTTTCCTGGCAAATTGTTTACGTGTTATTCAATTTGGCCGAGCTTGTTGTAGTTGATCCTTGCATGCTATGGACTTGTTCTTGCCTTGGTTTGTTACACAAACATGTCTTCTTGATGATGCTATGCTTATCTTGTCATGCAATTACTTGTGGTGAGTGAATCGAGCTTGTTAAGTAGTGTACATGATGTTGCTGTTTTGCTAGGCTGAATCTATTATTTCGTGATGCTATATAAACATGTTGCTACTAATCATTCTATGCATAATCTGGAGATGTTCTATAAACATGTTTCCATCTACATGTCATCCTCTATCCATCCATGCCCCTGGTTGCATTTATAGCTTGTTGTAGCTTGTTCATATCTTGCTCCAAATTTGCTCGAAAATGTTGCTGTCAGCCTGTTAACATCAAGTTCACTTGTTCCCATGTGTTTTGCTAGTGTTCCAAGCACCCTATGACCTTGATCTTGCCATGCTTAGCTTCAAAAACATGCCTTATTACTGTTGGTTGCCTTGCCATGCCATGTATTGCTTTGTAGTGAGTTGCACAAGCTCATCTACATGCCTTCATAATTCTGTTTCTGCCATGTTGGAATCTGTATAATAACTTGCTATGTTTACGTGGGTGCCATCATATTTTCTGATCCTTTTTGGCTCATGGTCAGTAAAGGACTTTTGATCTATGCTTTTAGTAGATTCATGCCATGCCTTTTTTTGCCATGATAAGTTCCTGTAACATGTTGTTTGATAGCTCTGGACATTGCATCGTGATGTTATTTTCTGCAAAGTCTGGAATTGTTATTACTTGCGATCTTACCATGTGTGTTTGAGCATGTTCTAGTGATTTCTGGAGATAGCTCAGTGTTCATGTTTTATAATGCTTTACATTTACATCATGCCCATGTCTTTTGTTTTCATGTTGAGATGATGTAGCTTATTGTTTTGATGCTTGCAATATGCCTAGTTGCTGTTTTGGACAGCTTGTCCTTTAAACTTGTATAGTGTGTGTGTTGAACCGTTGCTCCGTTTTGAGTGGGCTCTATATGAAACTAGCTTGATTTTGCATATAGTTTCATATTATCATGTTGAATCCTTGTTTCGGTGTGTTTGCTCGATGTTTGAATGCATTTTGCATCAATGCCATGTTTAACTTGTTTTGCTCATATCTTCTAAGCCGTAGCTCCGAATCTAATGAACTTCATGTGTAACTTGACTAGAATCTCGTGGAGATCATCCTTGTGCA
This sequence comes from Triticum aestivum, assembly GCF_018294505.1. Classification (NCBI taxonomy): domain Eukaryota; kingdom Viridiplantae; phylum Streptophyta; class Magnoliopsida; order Poales; family Poaceae; genus Triticum; species Triticum aestivum. The sequence continues at coordinate 219,551,376 of NC_057804.1, read as the reverse complement.
TTTTAACTTGTTGTTTAACAACTTGAACATAAGGTTTATTCATATCTGGACCAATTTCAAAATATGCATATGAGGACTTACCGGAATTGTTATATGTTGTTCCCGGCCTCATTTAAACTTGTCTTGATGTGTTGCTCTTGTTTGCATCATCCCTTGCCATGAGTAGCTTCATGTAGTCTTGTCTTGCATCATACTTGTTGTGCATCATGCCTTGTTCATGTGTGGTGTGTTTACCATGTTGTGTGCTTCTTCTTGTTAGTTCTTGTTTCGTTGCGATCGTGAGGATTCGTTCGTCTACGCTTGGTTCGTCTTCATGGCTTCATCTTCTGCATGGACTCGTTCTTCTTCCTTGCGGGATTTCAGGCAAGATGACCGCTACCCTGGATCTCACTACTATCATTGCTATGCTAGTTGCTTCGTTCTATCGCTATGCTGCGCTACCTATCACCTATTTATCAAGCCATCCCAAATTGCCATGAACCTCTAACCTTTGACACCTTTCCTATGCAAACCATTGATTGGCTATGTTACCACTTTGCTCAGCCCTCTTATAGCATTGTTAGTTGCAGGTGAAGTTGAAGATTTCTCCATGGTGGACAGGATTTTGGTTGGGATATCACAATATCTCTTATATTATTAATGCATCTATATACTTGGTAAAGGGTGGAAGACCTGGCCTTTTGCCTGGTGTTTTGTTCCACTCTTGCCGCCCTAGTTTCCGTCATACCGGTGTTATGTTCCCGGATTTTGCGTTCCTTACGCGGTCGAGTGATTTATGGGACCCCCTTGACAGTTCGCTTTGAATAAAACTCCTCCAGCAAGGCCCAACCTTGGTTTTACCATTTGCCTCACCACCACCTACCCTTTCCCTTGGGTCGGCCAACCCGAGGGTCATCTTTATTTTAGCCCCCCCACCCGGGCCAGTGCTTGTCTAAGTGTTGGTCCAAACTGAGATGCCTGCGGGGCCACCTCGGGGCAACTTGAGGGTTGGTTTTACTCGTAGCTAGTCTCATCCGGTGTTGCCCTAAGAACGAGATATGTGCAGCTCCTATCGGGATTTGTCGGCGCATCGAGCGGCTTTGCTGATCTTGTTTTACCATTGTCGAAATGTCTTGTAAACCAGGATTCCGAGTCTGATCGGGTCTTCCTGGGAGATGGTCTATTCCTTTGTTGATCGCGAGAGCTTGTCATGGGCTAAGTTGGGACACCCCTGCAGGGTATAATCTTTCGAAAGCCGTGCCTGCGGTTATAGGCAGATGGGAATTTGTTAATGTTCGGTTGTAGATAACTTGACACCAGATCCGAATTAAAACGCATCAACCGTGGGTGTAGCCGTGATGGTCTCTTTTCGGCGGAGTCCGGGAAGTGAACACGGTTTCTGGGTTATGTTTGACGTAAGTAGGAGTTCGGGATCACTTCTTGATCATTACTAGTTGACGACCGTTCCTTTTGCTCTCTTCTCGCTCTTATTTGCGTATGTTAGCCACCATATATGCTTAGTCGCTGCTGCAGCCTCACCACTTTACCCCTTCCATTCCCTTTAAGCTTTACTAGTCTTGATACCCATGGTAATGGGATTGCTGAGTCCTCGTGGCTCACAGATTACTACAACAACAGTTGCAGGTACAGGTTGTGCGATGATCATGACGCGAGAGCGATGCTTGCTTGCGTTGAGTTCTTCTTCTGCTTCTTCGATCAGGGGATAGGTTCCAGGTCGGCAGCCTGGGCTAGCAGGGTGGATGTCGTTTGAGTTTCTGTTTGTGTTTCATCCGTAGTCGGATGATGCTCTGATGTATTGTGATGTTGTATTCGTGTGGCATTGTATGCCTTATGTATGTATCCCCATCTATTATGTAATGTTGATGTAATGATATCCACCTGGCAAAAGCGTTTCAATATGCGGGTCTATCCTTGGTGGGACCTTCGAGTTCCTTTTGGATAGGGTCGCATATTGGGCGTGACAAGATCATTAAACATAGGTAACAGATCCCCCTTAATAATGTGCCAGCACTTTTTGTAGAACTCTGCCGGGAACCCATCCGGTCCAGGAGCCTTGTTGTTCTTCATCTGTGCAATAGCCTCAAACACCTCCTTCTCAGAGAACGGGGCAACCAAAGTATCATTATCAGTAGCCAACAGTTGAGGCACATCCTCAACCCTGGACTCATCGAGGGACACACAACTATCCTCCGGAGGTCCAAATAACTTCTTGTAATATTCGGTGATATAAGTTTTTAGGTTCTCCTGTCCTACAATCATTCCTTCATCTTGCTCAAGCTGAAAGATTCTCTTCTTTCTATGCTTACCATTAGCAATCAGGTGAAAGAACTGAGTATTTGCGTCCCCCTTGACGACTTTTTGGACCTTAGCCCGCAAGGCCCACTTCAATTATTCTTCGCGGAGAAGTTCTTTCAACCTCTTCTCCACCTCGATTTTCACCTGGTATTCTGCTGGCTGCCACACCGTGGATTCAGCCTTCAAGTCAAGGGTCTGAATAAGAGAAAGGAGCCTTTCCTTTTCAATCTTGTACACTCCACTAAGATGCATAGCCCACCCCCGTAAGAAGCTTCTCAAATGCCTAATCTTATTCTGCCAACGCTCAACCGAAGTCTTCCCTCCCGCACCCTTAGCCCATTCCCGGGCAATCAGGTCCAAGAAACCTTCGCATTCAAACCAGGCCATCTCGAAAGAAAAGGTATTTTTGTTTCCAACATGGCTCGGCTCCCCTGAGTCGACGAACAACGGAGTATGATCGGAAATTCCACGCGAGAGGGCTTGTACCGTTACAAGAGGGTACTTCTGTTCCCACTCAACGCTCGCGAGAACTCGATCAAGCTTCTCATATGTCGGATTTGGCATAGCATTAGCCCAGGTGAACCTTCTACCAGAAAGCTCGATCTCCCTCAGATCCAAACTTTCAATAATAGTATTGAACATAAACGACCACCTGCCGTCAAAGTTATCATTATTCTTCTCCTCTCTCCTTCTAATGATATTGAAATCCTGTTATCTAAGGCAAGTAGCTGCTTTGCTAAACTCCCTGATTATTCCTTATTGTTGTCTTCCTTGATTATCTGATTTTATTGTCGCACCTTGATCTTTATTGATCCTCTATTGATCCTTGAGAGACGGATGCGTTGTCCCCATAATCCATTTGTTGATGGAATCATTGTATTTTTGGAGGTTCTGGTGTAAAGACACGAGCGTGTCGTCCAGACTGATGTTTCGGTATTCCTGTCCTTGATCCAGTCACATATCATACTCTATCCATCTATATTGGTGTCACGACAACAAATGTATTGTACCGGTCACAGTTCAGGTATGGGACTGTCTAGGTTCTCAGCTAAGGACGGACCTTGTTCAGGAACTTGTTGGTGATGGATCCGTAGGTGCGACCGACATCAGTAGGTCCAGGTGTCCGAATCATAGTGGGTACAAGAGCTCTGCTCTTCTGGAACCTGTGTGGTTCTACTTGAGGCTGTCGACATCGGAGTATCCCTCTTAAGAGCGTAAAAGTGTGAAATTTCACCCCTGTGACTCCCGGGTTGGGAAGTTTGCGGTCATGTGTGAGGCCAATAACTACCTTGTTTGTCTCCGATTATGCTATTCATTTTACACATCTCCAGTAAAATATGTTCCAACGATTATTACATTGTTCATCCTCTGGATTCAGTTCGTCTGTTGATCTACACCCTCATACCATTGCTTTGGTTGAATAGTGAAGTATCTGCTTGCTGAGTATGATTTATCATACTCACCCTTGCTTCCTCTGTTTTTATGCAGTCGCTAATTAGGGTAAGAATGTGCAGAAGATGTCGTCATCCTAGAATAGGTTGGACTAGCGGGTGGGAAGCGACTAGAGAATTTGATGTATTCCGGCTATTTGTAAATGTAAAGGAATTTGTGTCGTCAATATATAAGAGATATTCTGATCCACTGCTGGTTTATGACTGCTTTATCATGCCTTGTGTGACTATAGGCTTCTAGTCTATAGGCGCGCAGAGGCTGTCTCGCCTAGGCCCGTTCTCGGGGCGTGACAGTTAAAGTGGTATTAGAGCTCTAGGTTTTTAGGTTGCGCCGGGGTAAACGGGTGGATCGTCGCTTAAATTTATGAATAATTATCGATAAAACATATTGTTTTAGCAATCGGTAGTGTTTCTATAATTTTGTTGACCCTTAGACCATATTTAGTTCGTTTAGGAACCATATAAAATAATAGCGTAAATAAATCTATTTCCAGTAGATTTGTGTTGCTTGAAAAGTTTGAAGATTATTATTTTTATATCTTGTCTACATTAGTAAAGATGTATGTTGTTACACACTAATATTGTCAGAAGTTATCTAGACAATAAATATATAACGTACATGTTATTGTTGAATTTGGAGGTTCGGTAGAAAAATAGTTTGTTAAATTAACTCATGAATAGTTATTTGTATAGATTTTACGGTTTGATATAACTGGCAAAATTTATCCAGTAATGGTATTATTGCTATACCACAATCTACCCATTTTGTTCAAGGCTTTACAAAATAAAATACTTCGTGTTGCTAAGTTTTGTTAATAGATGGATGTGCGACTGGTGGAGAAGATTGTGAGTCTTGTTATTGTGTTTAGTTGATTACTGAGCATGCATAAAATTTAATGTCTCGTATATTTCCGGAGGATAATTGACAACAATTGTTTTTACAGTGTAGATATAGTTTTGAATTTCGAGGTCGAAATTCTTATAAGGAGGGTAGGATGTAATAACCCAGATTTTTAGGGTTATTATTTTATGTTTTAAAGTTAAGATGAATAATTAAAATTGTATTATCTGTTTAAATAAATGTTTAAATAAATGATTGGGCAGTGTTTCAAAGAAATGTATAGATAAGCAAGGTTTTCATGCAATAAAAATTAGATGAAATAACCGCTCACTAAGAGAGTGTATATTTGCACAAGTTTCCATTGCAGTCACGTTTTGACATTAGCATGCAGGGTAATATTATTACTAGTTAGTAGGTAGCACAAACTAGATAGTGGTAAGAAGATGCTACGTGGCTGAGATGTGCATGCATGTAATGATGAGAATGCACATGTGTGTACTATCCTTACAAGCTAAGTAAAATCATATGCACGTGAAGGTTGGCATGGCATTAGACTAGATGGAATTGGACCATGTACAGATGATAGTCGGCAGATAATTGCAAGTACTAGAGCTCCACGTCAAATAGGTACATGCAAGAGAGAGGCAGCGTGGCTTCACATCAAATGGAGTTGTGTTATGTTTGGCCGAGGGAGATGTGATAATCGGAAGATATTTATCTGCATGGACACATGCATACATGCGCTGGCAGCATAGGAATGGCTAGGAAGCTAAAGTCATCTACGTGGAGGTTCTACATGGTCAGGTTCAAGGGCCAGATGTTTTTCTTCGCTAGAAGGGGCGTCGGCTTGTGACTTTTTTACTAGCCCAGAAGGTCAACTCCATGGGTCACCACATCCCAGATATTTTAGACTTCAACCGACGAACGCCTACTATAAATAGGACACTTCTGCATGTGTGAGAGAGATGGGAGAGAGGTGAAGAATCCATGCATGCATGTATATATTTGGAGGGAGCATTAGAGCGTGTAGGTGCTGATGAGGGAAGAACCTAGCCGTATGCCTGAAGAATATTAATATACGGACAGTTACTAGATTTTATACAATGATGATGGGGTTTTACCTGCTCGACGAATTTTATTCTAGAGGAGAAATCTTGTTATCTAAGGCAAGTAGCAGCTTTGCTAAACTCCCTGATTATTCTTTATTGTTGTCTTCCTTGATTATCTGATTTTATTGTCGCACCTTGATCTTTATTGATCCTCTGTTGATCCTTGAGAGAGGGATGTGTTGTCCCCATAATCCATTTGTTGATGAAATCACTGTAGTTTTGGAGGTTCTCGTGTAAAGGCACAAGGGTGACGTCTAGACTGATGTTACAGTATTCCTGTCCTTGATCGAGTCACATATCATACTTTATCCATCTATATTGGTGTCACGACGGCAAACCTACACTACTAGGGAAAACCTTATACACAAAAATTTAGCAGTAGCGCGGGTCATAAAATGGCGGTAGTGCTAGATAGCAGTAGCGCATGAACGAAAAGTGCGCTACGGATAAAATTGTAGCAGTAGCCCGTGCACGCGTAAAAGTGCTACTACTAATATTCCCATTGATAAGCTGATAGGCTATGCATAGTAGTAGCGGGCTTGAAAGAAGCGCGCTACCGCTATGACATAAGTAGTAGCGCGTTTCCTATGAAAATCGGTACTGCTAATGGAAATAAAATAAAGTGAAAACAAATAAAAAAGTAAATGAAAATTAAAGAAATAGAAAAAGGAGAAAGGAAAAAAATAAAATGTAAAGCAAAATAAATGAAAAGGTGAAAAAAGGAGAAAGGCGTAGCAATAGCGTTTGTTCGTGATCTCAGGGAAATGGCTCTCCACCTCTCTTCCCACCTCTCCTCCCACCCCACCATTGGCGACCATGGCGCCGGCCGTGATCTACCCTGATTTCTCCACCATAAACCTTTTCTACGCTGATGGATCCATTCAATGATCCATCCTCCATCGCTCACCAATTGGATTTTTCATTTGGTCATCATTTTAGAGGTGAGATCCGTAAGTATTTCCAATCATCGGTCAACCCTATCTCCTCCTCCTGTGGTTTCTACCTTGTGGTCTCCTTTGCAAGATTTTCTTTCCATCTGAACCCCCACAATGTGAGCTTGGCACTCTCATCATGCACGGGTGGATCTTATGATTCATTTGAGGTATCTCATATCAAGGACAATGTTTTCAAGTTCAAAGTATGTTCCAAGGCTGTGGGCTTCTTCCTGGTTCGTAAATCTTTCTTCAGCTGTGATGTATTCAAATGTTATTTCCATCTTTGGAGCGGTGGTGGCCCAAATTGGATATATGAAGAAAAGAAGTGGTATAAAGAGCAAGATGCTGAATGGACTATCGTCACACGTCGTCACAAAGGTAAACATGGTCATCTTGTACCTACTACTCAAGTTTACCGCAGAATTCTTGGACATCTTACTCCATCACGTACGAGGAATACATCACACGGAAATCATCTGCTATCGGGGGCGAATGCAACTCCCCTGGGTCCTACATTGCATGGCCAGCATTCTCATGTTGATCGTGATCTTCGCTCGCTGCCGGTGGATGCAACTGCATGCATGCATAGCGGATCGGCCGTTGCTATGACTAGGACTGATTTGAATCAGTCGCCCCAGATAGCTCCCTCGGAGCCCAACAGACCGTCTATCTTGGGCCAGCCCACCCACGCAGAAGATGTATCGTCTAGGTCGATTTCCCCTGGTTTTACTAAATATATTACCTGCAAAAAATGTCTGGGTACTGGGCACGAGCGTAATCAATGCACCAACCAAATCAGATGCCGTGTTTGTTACCGATATAATCATATCGCTAGATTCTATTTCAACAAGAATATCACAGTTTATACTTATCGGGTCAAACAGAACCAGGATCTACTACCTGATATAACTGAAGCCCGCATAGTCTCCTCGGCTTCTCCCCTCTGTCTTTCATCCCCTGCTCAGCCTACCGCAGTTGTAACCAACGAGATGGCCTACTTCCCTTGCAACCCTCTCCCCCACCTTCCCCGTGGCACTGCAATCGTCCCGCCTGGCCCCCTTCGCGCTCGCCGTGGATATGTGGTACTTGGTGGTGAGCTTCCGATGGTCTGCGACGAGTGGGCCATCGCCACGCTCGTTCCTAAAGTTTCTGCGGGGGAGTTCCATGGCGCCATTGCTCTGATCACCACCTACTTGGAGGGGCGCGGCTGGCACATAAACTACACGTCTCGTTGTGGTATGGGTACTACGCTTATTCAGTTTACTACTGCCTGTTCGTGAGACACCGCTGTCAGTCTTAGTCCGTTTCAGATTGGGGATTCTGTTCTTAGAGTCAGCAGACAAGACAGAAGTTTAAATTATCGCAGCATTACTTTCACGCATGATGTTTGGATCTTGCTTATGAACTACCCTCTTGAATGCTGGGATGTGGGGTGTCATTGGTCGCACTGTTTCTCCTTATGGCCGTTTCTTGATTTGGAATAAAGATCCTAGGGACAAATCAAGGGCCATCGTTAAGATCAGAGTTATGAATGTGGACACCATACCCATTAGCCTTGTTGTTCTGAGAAACCTTGATGATGTGGGCTATGGCGATTCCTGCACCTGTCCAACATACATACTATCTCGGGAGCTGATTGGGCAGCATGGAGGGGATGAGGACCCTCTGCCACCTGATGGTGGCAACCCTCACCCTCTTCCTCATATTCATGGAGGGTTGTGGCATGATGAGGTTTTAGGGAATATCCCCATGGATCAGGTAGTGATTAACCCCCACAATGAGAACCTAGGTGCACCTTATGAAGATGTTCATGCTGCTCATAATAATAATATGAATCTCTGTGTTGAAAACCAAGCTGCTGCTGTTGATCACAATACTGCTGAACTTGTTGAGTCACCAGTTAGGGACGCTTCTCAGGAGTACATACTGATTCACACTAACACCCACTATGTTGCTCCACATGAGACACTTGGGCTTGATTATATCCTAATTAATCCTACTCCCCAGCCTAGCACTCAGAATGCTCCCAACCCAGTGTTTATTCCCATGAACTGCAACATGAATTATAATGACATGCCATCCTCCAGAAGTGCCCGGCCTGTGCAAACAAGCAAAATCTCTGTTGAAGGTGAATCTGAGCACATTAAGGTTCTCCAGGAGCTCATTGGTAATATTGTTACTAATGCACAGGACATTCTCCCCAAACTTGGAGGCAGCAAGATTGTGAGTGCATCTTGCAATGTGGTGGATGTTGTGGGCACTAATGGCAACAACAAAAGATGTTTCTTGCAGATTCAGACCATCCAGGATGAGCCTCCAAAAAATTCCAGCTCTGTCAGTATTGAGGAGACCACTGGCCAGGATTTTGCTGAAGTTCTGAAGCCAACACACAGGCAGAAAAATAGAAAATTATTGATGACTCATTCTGCAGGAGGAGCAACAGGATTGCTAAGCTCACCAAGGGATTCAAAGATCAGGCACCTGCAGAGGCCAGTAATAATGAAGTTATGATGGATCACAACACTCAGCAGTGTCCCAAGAAAATGAAGAAGGTTGTTACTGTCAATTTGGGACCCCAGTTTGATGTTGTAATCATTAATAAGCAGGTACCACCTCCTCCAAAAATCCCTATGAAGACCCTGCAGGCCATTGGTACAGGACCATGTAAGATGGCTCCTCATGAGCTATCTTCTAGATCCCCGTACTATGACAGTTCTGATGAATAGGAGCTACTATTTTCATGAGGGTTTAGTTGGCTCCCATAACTGCCAACTAGTTATGATTTCCTCGCATTATGCTTGCTTTTCTATGTTATTTGGATGCCTGCGTGCATCAGCTATCGGTATGGTATGTAATAAATATGCTATGTGCTACCTCTGTCATTGTGAGCTATCTGTCAGAAGAACTTGTTGTTATATGTGCCAGCTCTGTATGGTGATCTATTACCCACCCATGCACTTCTACTTATTCAGTGGTACCTATTATATCTATGACACAATCTGCTGCAGTAATATCACCAAACAATTTGGTTGTTCATATTATGCTTTTCATAATATGATCCAATGCTACCACCTATGTTCTTTTTCATGAATTGGAGCTGGAATATCTTAAACTGGAATGTGAGAGTAATTAACTCCACAACTAGATGGAATGATATTAGAAAGAAAATTGAGGAAAGTTCTTGTTGCATCATGACTTTTCAAGAAACCAAGAGAGATACATTTGACAGTACATACATCAAGAATTTTTTTCCCCAAAAGATTCAACCAATTCTATTACTCTCCTTCAAATGGTAGCTCTGGAGGTTTGATTACTATTTGGAATGGTAATATTATGAAGGGCAAGATAATTTCCCCAAGCTACTTTCAGATCACCATTGAGTTTACATCTAACCTAGATAATACCTGTTGGTACCTCAGTAATGTTTATGGGCCCAATTGCAATGAAGGTAAATTGGAATTCATTGACTGGCTTATGAACCTGAACATGCAGCAATCTAAATTATGGATGATAGTTGGTGACTTTAACTTTATAAGAAGCCATGATAATAGGAATAAACCAGGTGGTGATCCTGCCAGTATGATGACCTTCAATAATATTATTGTCAATTTGGATCTGGTTGAAATCCCCCTCAAAGGAAGATCTTTCACATGGAGCAATAAACAAGATCAGCCTCTTTTGGAAAAGCTAGACTAGATATTTACTAGCCCCCACTGGACTACTGCTCATCCATCTACTATGGCCACCCCCCTGGCTAAAATCACATCTGATCATGTGCCCATCAAAATTCAAATTGACAGCAACATCCCCAAAAGCCAGATATTCAGATTTGAAGAATACTGGACTGAATTTAGTGGATTTCTTGAAACTGTGGAGAAACATTGGTTGAATTCCACTCATTACTCTGATTCTGCTAAAAATCTAAACTCCAAATTTAAAGCTATCAGAAGAGGACTGAAATCATGGAGTAAACAATACTCCCAATTGAATAAAATAATTGATAATTGTTGTTTCTATATGAAGATAATGGATGGCATTGAGGAACAAAGACTGCTATCTAGGATTGAAAGGAATTCTAGAACCTTACTTGTTAAACATACAAACAAGTTATTGGGGGCTAAGAGAGTATATTGGAGAATTAGGGCAAATATAAGATGGGAAAATCTAGGTGATGAAAATACCAAAAAATTTCATGCCATTGCTACTTATGTGTTCAGGCACAACTACATCACTTATCTTATGACTATGGATGGACAACAAGTATTTGATCATGATCATAAAGCTGCTATTATATGGGAATCTTTCAAAAATAGAATAGGCACTGATTCCACATATTCACAAAACGTTGATATATCACATCTTGCTATGGAAGAGGATTTACATGATCTTGACAGACCCTTCTCCAATGAAGAAATAGATGATATCATTAATAAAATGCCCAATTATAAATCCCCTGGTCCTGATGGTTTCAATGGATTATTCATGAAGAAATGTTGGCACATCATCAAGCAATATTTCTACAAATTCATTAATGATTTTTATAATGAAGTTGTATCACTTGCTCCTGTTAACAATGCCTATATAACTCTGATACCCAAGAATAATAATCCTGAATCTCCTGATGATTATAGGCCCATTTCTCTTGTAAGTATGCCCATAAAAATACTTACCAAACTTCTTGCTAATAGAGCACAACAAATTATTATATCCAGACTTAGCAAGAATCAATATGGATTCATCAAGACAAGGAATATTCAGGACTGCCTTGCTTGGAGTTTTGAATACATACATATGTGTCACAAATCAAAGAAAGAAATCATCATTTTTAAGATTGATTTTGTAAAGGCATTTGATAAAGTAAATTATATGGCCATTCTATTCATGATGAAGCATCTGGGATTCAGCAACAAATGGATTAGATGGGTAACTGCTATACTTTCCACTGCCACTACTTCTGTCATTCTAAATGGTGTGCCTAGTAAGTGCATCCAATGCAAATGTGGAGTCAGGCAAGGAGATCATTTCTCCCCTTTACTATATGTTATGGTTGGAGAATTATTACAAATTTTGGTAAATGGAGCATGGAGGAATGACCTACTTTCTTTGCCCATTGAAACAAGCTATACAGAATGCTACCCTATCATACAGTGTGCTGATGATACACTTGTTATTCTACCAGCTGATGAGGTACAAATCAGGAATTTTATTGAGATTCTTGATAAGTTTTCTAATTTCACTGGGCTTGTAGTAAACTACAATAAATCCTCTATGGTACCTATCAATATCTCTGATGACAAAGCTATGGATCTGGCTAACACCTTTAACCCCAAAAAAGAAGCTATGCCATTTACATACCTTGGCCTTCCAATGGGATCTACAAGGCCTAAAGTATGTGATTTGATGCCCATGGAATCTAGGCTTGATCACAGGCTTGCTGGCATTGCCACCATGATGTCATACTCAGGGAGGCTTGTACACCTGAAATCCATTGTTGCAGCTCTGCCTATCTTTGCTATGTGCTGCATCAGAGTTCCATTCACCATTCTGGACCATTTTGAAAAATCTGGTAGAAACTTTCTATGGTATGGCAAATATATCAATAAAAAAGGGAACTGTCTTGTCAAATGGGATAATGTATGCTTGCCAAAAAAAGCAGGTGGTCTGGGAGTGCTAGATCTAAGAATCCAAAACAAAACTCTTCTTACTAAATTCCTATTCAAATTCTTTAACAAGCAGGATATTCCCTGGGTAAACCTTATCTGCAACAATTACTATGACAATGGTGAGGTGCCTAGTTACCCTACCAGGGTGGGATCTTTCTGGTGGAGAGACTGCTGCTCTATCTTGAGAGAATTTAAGGATATGACCATAAGCTATGCTGGATATGGTAATACCATCAAGCTATGGTCAGGTAAATGGTGTTCACAAATACTCTCACAGGCTATGCCTCAGCTATATTCTTATGTAAAAAACTCTGAGATCACACTTGCTTCTGCCAGCAATTTGGAGAGGTTGAATTATATGACCTATTCCACCTGCCAATGTCTACAATTGCAGTAGAATAGAGCAACAACCTAAGAGAGTTGATAAATAGTAGAGAAAACCAGCAAATACCTGATTCATGGAAGTTTCATTGGGGAGGATCAAAGTACTCTAATAAGAGAGTATATCTTGAATACATGGGAAATCCTGCTGATGCTCCTAAACCATTCAAGTGGATTTGGAAGTCTTGTACCCTACCCAGGTAGAAATTCTTTTTTGGCTTCTATTGCAAGATATATTGAATACTAGAGATCTATTAAACAGGAAGAATTTCTACATTGAGACAAGTAAGTGTGAGTTATGTGATGATGAGCCTAATGAGCATCTAATGCACCTATTTTTTAGTTGTGATTTCAGCCAAAACTTCTGGATGAACATTTGTTACCAATGGGATACTGATCATAATCTGATGGAAATGCTCATGGAGGGAAGAAAACAAGATACTTATGGATGTTTCAAAGAGTGCTTAATTGCTGACTGTTGGAGTCTGTGGAAGCACAGAAATAGCATAATATTTGACCACAAAGTTAAGAATATGGCATATTGTATAGCCATGTTCAAGAAGCACTTCAGCATGATCATAAAGAAGGCCAAACCTGGTTTGAAGGAGGGCATGCAGAGCTAGCTTGACCATTTATAGATTTTTCTTCCTATGTTTTCTATATGATCCATCTTGTAAATCCACTTGTATATGTCCCACCAAAATAATGAAAATGAGAATTACAGTGGGGGTCTTCCCCACTGTTTGTTGCTCAAAAAAATAGCGTCTGTTCGTAAGAGGCGTTATAGCTAATGTAGCTGCAGCACGTTTCCTAGACCTCCGCTATAGAAACAGAAAAGGAAATAAGAAAATGGAAGGAAATTACATAGCTATAGCAGAAGCGCGTTTTGTGAAAACCGCTATAGCTACCTTAGCTATAGTGCGTTTTGCGAAACGCTCTACCGCTAAGTTTGACTTAACCAAAAAACCGTTTCCCCCGGGCCACCACTTCTCCCCCAAATCCCTCGACCAACCCCGCCGCCGTCTCCCCGATTCGTTGTCGCTCCACTTCGCCGCCGTCTCCTGCCGACGTCGATGCCCCCGGAGCCACTAGAGTCGAGCTCCCTCGACGCCACCGGAGTCGCCCAAAATTTTGCACTAACCTAGATAATTAACCTAATTAAACTAGTTAACCTAGATTCTCTGTCCAGTGTTTGTGCTATCTATGCAAGAGAGAGAGAGAGAGGAAGGGTGGGGGCTTACAGAGGATGTCTCCGGTGGTGGCAAGGGAGGCAGTGGTGGCGAGGGAGGCAGGGGCGTCTCCGATGACGACGAGGGAGGATTCGGTGGTGTTGACGGCGGCTCCGGTGGCGTTGATGAGGCCACGCGGCTCCGGTGGCTAGTTAGGGCTTTGCCAAAGAACTAGTTAGGTTAACTAGCTTAATTAGGTTAATTATCTAGGTTAGTGAAAAAATTTAGTTAGGGCTTTGACAGAGACCTAACTAGTTTAATTAGGTTAATTTTCTAGGTTAGTGCAAAATTTTATTTAGGGCTTTGACAGAGAACTAGTTACATTAACTAGTTTAATTAGGTTAATTATCTAGGTAAACTAGGTAAACTAACTAGGTTAAATAGGTAGGTTAGTTAGGTTCTTTAGATTAACAAGCTAGGTTAGAGCAAAATTTTATTTTAGAGCATTAGGTCAGAAGGGTTAGAGAAATGGAGTTCCTTTGCAATTTAATTGGGTTCTTTCCTAGGCAGAGAAGGGTTGGAGAAAATAATGTGTGTGTGTGAGAGAGAGATAGGAATAGCTAGATCAACAAAATTTGGGTTCTGTCCTAAGCAAAAAAGTGTTTAGTGAGGTCATTTTGCAACGGTTTTTGATTTTTGAAACGACCACTATTTTTCAAGGAAAAGAATTTAGGCAAGTTTTATTTTAAATATGATCCCTTCCTAGACTTTTATTGTTGATTGTATCTTTTCATTGAAGTGGTCATGTTATATCTTTTCATTGAAGTGGTTCGATTGTGCCCAAGTGGCTTTGTTGTTTCTAGGGAATGAATCCGAGTGGCCTATGTTTTGCCAGAATGTTGATTCATTTCCGTTCCGGCAAATTTCAGGTTCTCGATTTGTCCACTTTTTAGCAAAAGTAAAGCCGAAATTTTCCGTGAATTTTGGCATGACTTGTGCTACAAACTAGGATGTATTGAGTGCCCGGGATTTGCCGCACCGGGAAGGAGTCAATGTTCCTGCATATCATTATTCATTTTATTAGGTATAGAATTAATTGACTAGATTTAATCGTAGGAAACATGGCTAGAAACGATGAAGGACTGGGTTCTGGTGACTGCGACAACGTCTACCTGGCGGCAGAAGATTTTTTTAGGGAAGTCGATGATCAAGAGTTGATGTTGGTGGGTCCACTTTTCACATCGGAGATTGAGACTGACATCGACACCGGCATTGAGACTGAGACCAGCGTTGAGACTGAAACCGGCATCGAGACCGACGCTGAGACTGAGACCGGTGCCAAGACTAGCGGAGCCAATATAGTACCGAAAGCAAAGAGACAACGACTTCCTAACAAGCTCAGGACTACTAGACTGGTGGTCACGAAGGTGGACGACGGCAATTTTGAGCCAACCGCCCCCGAGAAAGCACACGCGTGCTACGTCAATCAAATAAGTTGCATCATACAGACAACCGCCACAATCAACAATGTGAAACTAAAGAAGATAGATAATATGAGACCCTCCCTCGTAAACAAGCTGCACTAGATATTCTTGTTCCTGGGCCGGAATGAAAAGGATTATAAAGATCCAGCTAACGACCCGGCAATGAAGAAGATAAACAAACACACCATGACCAAGTTTAGCGATGCGTTGGCCGCCTGGAAATCAAGGGTGAAATATCGGATCGTCATAAAAAAGGAACCCTACTCCGAGATTGTAAAGGATAATCTGACAATCATGGCAGAGCACTTTCAAATATTGAAGGCGGCTTGCGAGGCCGAAGTTGCCAAAAAAAGTCAAAGTACATGAAGGGGCTTGAACAGAGGAACATTGGGAGCCACCACCTCGGAAGCCGTGGTTACGGCGGGAAGAGGTCCATATGGGCCAAGGAGGAAGCGGAAGCCACGAGTCTGGGCATCCCAGACCCCTTGGCGGAGTTCACCGTCCTGCAGGAGCGTGACGTCCTCAGGGCCCGGCACCGTTGGGACCCAGTGAAGAAGGTTTTCGAGATGAACCCGGTCACGACGGAGTTCAAGAGACTACTGGTAATTTTAGTTTCTGATCAATTCAATTGCATGTTAGTCATATTTGTAAATGATCCTTCTGCCTTTTGTAGAGAGAGTAGCACAGGATTGCAGCCGAAAGCGACTCACCGTCTCAGGCGTTGGCGAGGCCCAAGTGGGACACTCCATTCAACCGGGCGTTGAACATATTGAAAGGACTATCGGTGGAGACCCGACCGTCATATGGACGCGTGCATGGTGTCAGAGACGGCACCATGTGGAAGAAGTACTACTGTGAGACCACGGAGGAGAGAAAGGAAAGACGGAGGTTACTGAAGAAAACATCGACAAGAAGGTTGAGATTGCGGTTGAGAAGAAATCATCTAAGACAGTTGCAACTGCGGTAGCTGCCGCAAAACAGGTACTTGTAGATATGTCTACTACCTTGGTTCCGGCCGTTTTCAATTGGAGCACACAAAATCCAGAAAAAAAATGCAGCAGACTTTCCCCTTGCTGACTTCTTGGGGAGCAGCTCGATTAGCGTTGCACCAGCACCTGCAGCTGCACCTTCTCCCGCACCGGCTCCCACACCGGCTCCTGCACCTTCTCCCGCACTGGCTCCCGCACCTGCTCCGGCACCGACTCCGGCACCGGACGTGCTCGGCGGTGGTTCATCTTTGACTGAGCTCAACGCCCTCACGGTATTTGTCACACCAGCCCTCTTCAATAAATGTATAATCTCTCGTTTTCATTGCCTTTCGGATGTCTCATGTCGCACACTTTTCTTTGCAGGCCGACGAAACCCCGTGCACCATATTGTACACCATCGGCGACCAGAAGATGTATGTGGGGAAGGTGACGATAATGGAGCCGAAGGAACCATTGTTCCACAGCCAGCCGATCCCCCCAGACGTCTTCAAGGTTTCCGTGGCCAGTGTCAAACCGGGCCACGAGAATTTGGCTCCTTTGGTAGTAGTGGGGGATGACGACGAGACCCCGCGGCGGCTTGGTGATTGTTGCAATGGGTGGGTCCTGTTGTGGCCAAAGAGTCTGCTTCGTCTGGAGGCGGCCGGGAGCACACCCACGAGCACGCAGTTAGGTAGGAACATCAACACCTCACCTACTTAATTAGCACCGGCTGTCGTGCTGGGTGATAGCGGAGGGGGTGGGGAAGAGGCTCCATTAGTCGTTGGTGACGTCGCCATAGATGAGGATGAGGATGACGATGACACTCAACAGTATGTCAATACTGGCGCCTACTTAGGGTTTGAGCAACATGAGTCGGTGCCTGAATTTCTGCCTCCGGGGTCTGCACGTATTATGGACAACCTTCCGGTACCAAAGAAGTCTAGGAAGAGACCGAGGAAAGGCAAAAAAGCTGATTCTATGATCCAGCCGCCCCAGCAGCCTCGGGTTCAAGACCGTATAGATATCCCCGGTGTGGCAAAATGGCATATCACCGGTAAACCAATCCTACCTGAAGCAGCGATAGGGGCTAGATTCGGCGATGTAAGGAGACTTCATGACGATGTGACGCGGAGAGAGAAAGGCCTCATCGCCTCGAAAAATCCAGGATACCTACTCTACGTGGCTAACGTGCGGCGGCAATTGTCGTACGTCGACACATAACCACTATTTCAAACAGCCACTATTTCAAACAAGACAGAACAAATATAGTTCGTCAAATAACACTACATTAGCCTTTTACACTACATTAGCCTTTTACAATCTACTACAGAGCCAAAAGAACTCTTTGCAAAGTACAGCTTCAGTGCTTCGCACTTGGCTTCACGGCTTCACACTCAAAAAAATTAGGACTCTAGCTCCAGTAAAAGAGTGAACATAAAGGAAAAACTTAGGCCTTGAGCTCCTCAAAAAGTGTGAGCATAAAGGGAAAAAAGTAAGAAAACTATACAGGAAAACAAGTAGAGTGTATTGAGCATATATATGTTGTCGATATATGTTGTCCCTGGAAGGCGAACACATACAACAGCAAGAACAGCAGGAAAATTATACAGGAATAGAGCATGGAGGCGGATTAACTATATGGAACCAAAAACTGAATCATTTCAGATCAGATTACATAGGAACTGAATGTATAAGCAGATCATATGGAAGCAAAACCAAACCATTACAGAGCACATAATAATACATGAAGAGAAAGAAGCAACAATGTAACAATGAACATGTTCATCTTCAATTGGTGTCTCATTCTAAATATTCATGCACATTTGGTTGTGGGCATTTCAGGTACAAAAATTAAACCAATCTAATTCAGATGCATTTATCACATTTCATTGGTTACATTACTCTTCACATACTAGACGGTGAGAGCCTGAATATGCACTACTCAGCCATTCCATACTTTCATGATATAGTTCACTACTCAGCCATTCAAACACATGCATCAATACTTCTTATAAACAGGCACTGTGCATAGATAAAATTCATTGCCATAGTAACAGGCACTGTGCATGATTCAGAAGGGAGGTTCCTAGAATAAAATAGTTACACATAGCTAGATCTCAAAAGCATTGCCACTGTATATCAATTGATCTCACATTCTAAAACAGATCAGATAGTTCTCTAAAGCATTGCCACGGATCTCTGTAATTCTAAAGAAATTGAGAGTGGAGCAAAGCTCTAGAAAGTAGTGCCACACAGATATGAAACTTTGTAATGCTCAATTTTCAGCTATTAGGGATTACAGAATTTTAGATGTGACTAATTCTTCTAGTTGCACTTATCACAGATAGAAGAGTTTATAGTGAAGAATCCTTTTCAATCAAAGACATAGCTTGGAACATATCAATTTCGAGGTGCAGGTTGTATACAATCAGACATCTCAGGTTGTATACTACTCATGATAATTCTACTCATCTACGGAGTCAAGGAATGCAACATGCCAATAGCATTTGCGGGGCAGAAGCTAATCCACAATGGCAATAGAAATAACATTCAGAGCATCATCATTAATTTCACAAGAGCAAGCATGATATTGCATCCCATGAGGCATGGAGGAGGATCTCTTACCATGACCATACCAGCACCTCATCTTCATCTTGTGATCCTCACCGTTTCTGCAAAGACACAGTCGCATGAACAACATTCAACACATTATCTACACATTGAAGAGACAAATCGTATGCTTATCCTAGCGAGTTGAAGGTAGTACCCAGCACTGGAGTGATTACATTATCCGTCGGCTTTTCCACGAACAACCTCACTGCCTTCTCAAACGCACTTACACGGGTAGTGCAAGGTGCCCTGTTGAGGCTAGCAGCACCAATCCGCAACCTGATAACGGATCACATGGTTGTGTGAATCATTCTAATCCACCAATCAAAAAAATTGCATCTAAAACTACAGTAACCGATATATAAATCTAAAGGTTTTAGACTCACAGTACCAGCTTTGCAGTTTACATGTCCACTAGCAAGGTTATTACTTTTACTCTTCCAGACAACACCAACATTTAACATCGGATTCACATCATAAGTAATTAACATGAATGTACTATAAACTTCAAAAGGAAAATACATCAAACTTGCTAGAGTGCAGACATGCACATACATACAACTTAGTTAAGAGTAGAGGCTACAAAAGAAATGGAAACATCCTCCGGGAAAACGGAGGAGAAACAATAACCCAACGGAACTTCCTGATACATGAGAAGCTATGACATGAACCAAAGTGATATCTATTACAAGGTTAATTATTGTTGCCTGGAAGCCAGCACAAGAAGAAAAAGTAGCATGCTATACATAAGAACTGAATACATGACAAATTTGAATAGCCTATGAACCGTCGGCCATAGCAGGACATAAATATAGATGCATAGACTACTCGCCCCTGGATAATCCTGTCACTGAATAATTGGTTCAGTAATGGATCACATGATCACATGGTTGTGTCAATCATTCAGAGCAGCAGTAAGCAGTTACCTACTGGCGGCCGCCGGGACGTGCTAGTAGCTGGGGCACCTCGTCAAAGAGGATGAGGTCCCCGACGAACTCCTGATGAGAAGAGGATGAGTTCCTCGCCTCGTCGCCGTCCTCCCTGGCCTTGGCCTTGGCGGCCACCACCACCCAAGTAGTCCACGCGTCATCGCCTCCATGGGTGCCTGCAAAGAGAGAGAGGTTCAGATAGAGAAATCCTGACAGACAGAGAGAGAGAGAGAGAGAGAGAGAGAGAGAGAGAGAGAGAGACGGCCAGATCCGGCGAAATGTGAGACTGAAATGATGTTTCCCTTGTGGTTAGATTTTGGAAGGGGGCAACATTCACAAGTCAAGGCATGTGCAGCATATCTCATCCTTTTGTCTTAACTAGTACTACTATCTGCCGTGGTGGTCATGGCACTTCACTCCCCCAGGTCATCACACTCACTTCAGTTAAGTTCAGTATTTTACAAGAAAAGACCATCCCCTTTCCACACTGATGATGAAGATTCAGATGGCATGTTTCAAGCATTTTAATATTGAACCTAACCTAGCCGTGTAAAGTCAGTGGACTCTCCTTCCAAAGTTTAAGGAGTATCTTATCTACTAGTAGTACTGTACTGTGAGACTTTCCTAAAGCAGAGTCTATTACCAAACAGAGTGAGAACCATCAGAAGAACAGAGATGTTCTTCTATCAAATAGTGGCTTCTAGAACCAGCAGAGTCTGTTACCAAACATGGTTGAGGCCCTTGGTCCTCAAGGTAAAGAGGAGGCCGTTGACGTTTTTGAACTGGTAGGTGTAGAAGAAGTTGCTTGCCCAGGCGGCCGGGAGGATGAGCAACATCCTCCAGTTGGTGAAGAGCTTGAGGATCTCCCACCCCTCCATGGACACCAAGGAGTAGGTGACCCTGGTGGCGCGCGTGCCGTCGTCGCGGACGATCCTGGCGGGCGGTAGGACCAAGAAGGTGAGCACGGCGCCGAGCAGCATGAAGGCGATGAAGGCCACGTAGGTGGCGTCGTTCACGCTGCCAGCATCGGTGTGGGTGTAGTTGAAGGAGAAGGGAAGGAGGCCGCCCAGGACGCCGTCGAGGTTGAAGAGGCACCAGAAGAGCGAGATCCTGCCGCCAACTGCTGCCCGCTAGCACCACTAGCAAACAGTGTGAGCGCGAGTAGTAGGAGGACCGTTGTCCGAGCCAGAGTCCTCTGCCTGCGGTCGGTCAGTCGCCATGGCCGCGCCCGTGCAGCTAGGGTTTTCGACGCGAGGAGGGAGCGGATCTGGCCGTGGGAGCAGATCTGGCCGCTCGAGAGGATCTACGGATAGGCGGAGGAGGGGAGAGGGCGCCAGCGATGGAGTGGAGGCCGTGGTTGGGGAAGACAGCGGAGGCCGACGGCGGCTAGCTCTTCCTTTGGCTTTGGGGGTCGAGAGTGGAGGAGTGGATCGGGAGAGGAGTGGATCGGGAGGGGGACGGTGGCGACGAGGAGATGGGGGGAGAAGGGGAGGGGATCGATCTGAGCTAGGGTTTGGGGGTATCTTTTCATTTTTTTTCTTTTTCTCTGTAGAAAGATGGATGGATGGATGTGGGATGGATGGATGGACGCCATGTCATCAATCCGTGAGAAGAGTTCTGATTGTTTCGGAAAATCGGTGACTTAAAATAGTTTTCAAGTACTAAAAACAGAGGGATTTTGTGAAGTAGCTATCAAAAAAATTGTAAAAGAGCACCACACAAATTTTCACTATAGTTAGACCACATTTTATGGATAAGAACCAATTTGTATGCATTTCTGATCTTTCTAGCTATTTTTAATCATTTTTTGAGTGGCAAAAATGATTTTTTTGTGAAGAACCTACCAAATATTTGTTGCAACATTGGACCAAATCAATTTTATAAAATAATAGTCCGTATTTCATATACAATTGACCAAATGGTTGGGTGTCAAAAGCTTTGATCCACCTCTCGTGAAAAATACAAATTACTGCCAGTTCAACTGAAAGCGGGTCAAATTTGAACTGCAGCTGCCTCATAGTTTGCTCTTTATTTTTTCCAAAAATCATTTCTAGGTACATAAGTATCTGTTTAATCAGAGAAACACCAAAAAAATTCCAAGATTCAACCACTAGATAGGAACGGTCAAGCCCGCCGTTTTGACCACATTTTGAAACATGCATAAAAAATTCAATAAAATCAAAAAATTGGAAAACCTTCGCATTGTGTCATTATGTGTGACCAAGTTTCCAGGAAAAATATTAAACTTGTAATATGGTAATTATTTTAAAAAAATGTTCTCAGAAATGAGCTATCAAGTGTGAAGATTCATGGCTTTCAAGCCAAATGATCAATCTTATGGCCACATTCATGGCATAGTTTGTTCAAATGATCTCATATTGTGCACAAGGGTTCATCTTGGAATTCCAAACAATGTTGCCTAAGGGAGGTTTCATTTTCTTTGCACGGAAAATTCATTTTCCATTTTCCGAGTGCCCGAAATGAGTTTTTTTGTGAAGGACCTACCATATATTTGTTGCAAAATTGGACCTAACCAATTTCATAAAATACTAGGCCATATTTAGTGCACAATTGAAAAAATGGTTGGGTGTCAAAAGTTTTGATCCACCTCTGGTGAAAAAGACAAATTCCCGTCGATTCAGCTGGAAGCGGGTCAAATTTGAACTACAGCTACCTCGTAGTTTGCTCTTTATTTCTTTTCCAAAAATCATTTCTGGGTACATAAGTATCTATTTAATCATAGAAACACCAAAAAAATTCCAAGATTCAACCACTAGATAGGAACGGTCAAGCCCGCCGTTTTGACGAAATTTTGAAACGGGCATAAAAAATTCAAAAAAAAATCAAAAATTGGAAAACCTTCGCATTGTGTCATTATATGTGACCAAGTTTCCAGGAAAAATAATAAACTTGTAATACGGTAATTATTTTAAAAAAGTGTTCTCAGAAATGAGCTATCAAGTGTGAAGATTCATGGCTTTCAAGCCAAATGATCAATCTTATGGCCACATTCATGTCATAGTTTGTTCAAATGATCTCATATTGTGCACAAGGGCGCATCTTGGAATTCCAAACAATGTTGCCTAAGGGAGTTTTCATTTTCTTTGCATGGAAAATTCATTTTCGATTTTACGAGTGCCCGAAATGAGTTTTTTTTGTGAAGGACCTACCATATATTTGTTGCAAAATTGGACCTAACCAATTTCATAAAATACTAGGCCATATTTAATGCACAATTGAAAAAATGGTTGGGTGTCAAAAGTTTTGATCCACCTCTGGTGAAAAAGACAAAGTCCCGTCGATTCAGTTGGAAGCGGGTCAAATTTGAACTGCAGCTGCCTCGTAGTTTGCTCTTTATTTTTTTCCAAAAATCATTTTTAGGTACATAAGTATCTATTTAATCATAGAAACACCAAAAAAATTCCAAGATTCAACCACTAGATAGGAACGGTCAAGCCCGCCGTTTTGACCGCATTTTGAAACGGGCATAAAAAATTCATAAAAAATCAAAAAATTGGAAAACCTTCGCATTGTGTCATTATATGTGACCAGTTTGCAGGAAAAATAATAAACTTGTAATACGGTAATTATTTTAAAAAAGTGTTCTCAGAAATGAGCTATCAAGCGTGAAGATTCATGGCTTTCAAGCCAAATGATCAATCTTATGGCCACATTCATGTCATAGTTTGTTCAAATGATCTCATATTGTGCACAAGGGTGCATCTTGGAATTCCAAACAATGTGGCCTAAGGGAGTTTTCATTTTCTTTGCACGGAAAATTCATTTTCAATTTTCCAAGTGCGCGAAGTGAGTTTTTTTTGAAGGACTTACCATATATTTGTTGCAAAATTGGACCTAATCAATTTTATAAAATACTAGGCCATATTTAATGCACAATTGAAAAATGGTTGGGTGTCAATAGTTTTGATCCACCTCTGGTGAAAAAGACAAATTCTCGTCGATTTAGTTGGAAGCGGGTCAAATTTGAACTGCAGCAGCCTCGTAGTTTTCTCTTTATTTTTTCCAAAAATCATTTCTAGGTACATAAGTATCTATTTAATCAGAGAAACACCAAAAAAATTCCAAGATTCAACCACTAGATAGGAACGGTCAAGCCCGCCGTTTTGACCGCATTTTGAAACGGGCATAAAAAATTCAAAAAAAATCAGAAAATTGGAAAACGTTCGCATTGTGTCATTATATGTGACCATGTTTCCAGGAAAAATAATAAACTTGTAATATGATAATTATTTTAAAAAAGTGTTCTCAGAAATGAGCTATCAAGTGTGAAGATTCATGGCTTTCAAGCCAAATGATCAATCTTATGGCCACATTCATGGCATAGTTTGTTCAAATGATCTCATATTGTGCACAAGGGTGCATCTTGGAATTCCAAACAATGTTGCCTAAGGGAGTTTTCATTTTCTTTGCACGGAAAATTCATTTTCCATTTTCCGAGTGCCCGAAATGAGTTTTTTTTTGTGAAAGACCTACCATATATTTGTTGCAAAATTGGACCTAATAAATTTGATAAAATACTAGGCCATATTTAATGCACAATTGACAAAATGGTTGGGTGTCAAAAGTTTTGATCCACCTCTAGTGAAAAAGACAAATTCCCGTCGATTCAGCTGGAAGCGGGTCAAATTTGAACTGCAGTTGCCTCATAGTTTGCTCTTTCTTTTTTCAAAAAATCATTTCTAGGTAAATAAGTATCTATTTAATAAGAAATACATGGTTTGATGGCGAGACATCGAGGTTTGGACGGTGGCCGAGGGCCCCAACTCTAGAGCGCGTAAGCTCGCATGCCCGCCGCGTGGTCACCGCGTGACCGTGGCGTTGCCATGTGTTCTGGGCGGCCTAGGCATGTCTAGTGGGTTGGGCACTCCCCAGGTAGGTGCTAGGAAGAAAATCACAATATAAGATTCTCACGAGGAGACCGATCGATGCTCAAACATGAATAAGCAGCCAAGTGTTTGATTTGCGGTACGGGAAATGCACATGGATAATGGGCGTGAGTTTTGGCTGAGGATGATCAGTTACTAAGAAGACCGTCTTCACAAATTTTCACCTCAAAAGGAGGAGCCTAGGTGGTACTTGCTTTGCAAAGTACCACACTGGACATAAATACGAATGTTGAAGCTGGGCTCAAAATAATGAATGGATTGAGCTGGCATTTGGTGGAGGATGGTTATTTGGGCATAGGAAAGCACTGTAGAAAATGGATACCATTTGGACATGCCAAAGTGGTACTTCCTTCACAAAGTGCTGCTCTGAATAGAATAGGAAAATGAATATTGTTGAGTTATTTTTGAACTAGGCAAGGAATGTTTTTGATATATTTGATGAAGATATGATCCAAACAATTTATGAAAATTGTTTGGGAATTTTTGGAATAACATAAATATAGGTTGCTTCACAACCTAGGGAAAAAATTGACACATGGACATGACACATAGGCAAAACTGATGAGATGGCGCCTAGTCATCACAACCCACCACAATCTACAAGGCTATGACCATCTATATTGGTCGTTAACAACTAGAAATAAGGCAGCGGACCAGCACTGTTTGCTTTAAGACCATTTCGTGTAAGGAAATTATGACCTTTCTGACCAAAATGGTCGCAGTGGTTTAGCGTTTGGAGCACCCCGAACAGCTTTTGACCAATTGGTCTCAAATGGTGATAGATTTATGAACAATTCTTCCAGGGTCACTAACAGAAGGTCACTAGTTGACATATTTCTTGTAGTGTTTATGCTTATGATATGTTGCTTCTATTTTTGCCAACTCCATCTCTTTCTTTTGCTCAACTATATATGTTGCATATCATCGACTCATGTGATGATGCAGGTGCATAGATCATCAATGGCGAAGAAGTGCTATGCCAGGAGTATACGACGAGTGGACAGAGTGTCAGGCCTAGGTGTACTGGTTTCCGGTTTCCGAGCGTTAGCCAGTAGTTAGTTTAGCTTCATGCTAATGCGAGAGAGGGATACGAACTCATGTATGATAACCCACAAGTATAGGGGATCGCAACAGTTTTCGAGGGTAGAGTGTTCAACCCAAATTTATTGATTCGACACAAGGGGAGCCAAAGAATATTCTCAAATATTAGCAGCTGAGTTGTCAATTCAACCACACCTGGAAACTTAGTATCTGCAGCAAAGTGTTTAGTAGCAAAGTAATATGATAGTGGTGGTAACGGTAACAAAAGTAAAGACAGCAGAAGTAATGTTTTTGGTATTTTGTAGTGATTGTAACAGTAGCAACGGAAAAGTAAATAAGCGAGAACCAGTATATGGAAAACTCGTAGGCACCGGATTAGTGATGGATAATTATGCCGGATGCGGTTCGTCATGTAACAGTCATAACATAGGGTGACACAGAACTAGCTCCAATTCATCAATGTAATGTAGGCACGTATTCCGTATATAGTCATACGTGCTTATGGAAAAGAACTTGCATGCCATCTTTTGTCCTACCCTCCCGTGGCAGCGGGGTCCTATTGGAAACTAAGGGATATTAAGGCCTCCTTTTAATAGAGAACCGGAACAAAGCATTAGCACATAGTGAATACACGAACTCCTCAAACTATGGTCATCGCCGAGAGTGGTCCCGATTATTGTCACTTCGGGGTTGCCGGATCATAACACATAGTAGGTGACTATAGACTTGCAAGATAGGATCAAGAACACACATATATTCATGGAAACATAATAGGTTCAGATCTGAAATCATGGCACTCGGGCCCTAGTGACAAGCATTAAGCATAGCAAAGTCATAACAACATCAATCTCAGAACATAGTGGATACTAGGGATCAAACCCTAACAAAACTAACTCAATTACATGATAAATCCCATCCAACCCATCACCGTCCAGCAAGCCTACGATGGAATTACTCACACACGGCGGTGAGCATCATAAAATTGGTGATGGAGGATGGTTGATGATGACGACGGCGACGAATCCCCCTCTCCAGAGCCCCAAACGGACTCCAGATCAGCCCTCCCGAGAGAGATTAGGGCTTGGTGGCGGCTCCGTATCGTAAAACGCAATGATTTCTTCTCTCTGATTTTTTTCTCCCCGAAAGCCAATATATGGAGTTGGAGTTGGCGTCGGAGGGCCACCAGGGGGCCCACGAGGTAGGGGGCGCGCCCAGGGAGGGGGGCGCCCCCACCCTCGTGAACAGGGTGTGGCCCCCTGGTCTTCATCTTTGGCGAGGATTTTTTATTATTTATTCTAAGATATTCCATGGAGTTTCAGGTCATTCCGAGAACTTTTGTTTTCTGCACAAAAAACAACATCATGGCAATTCTGCTGAAAATAGCGTCAGTCCGGGTTAGTTCCATTCAAATCATACAAGTTAGAGTACAAAACAAGGGCAAAAGTGTTTGGAAAAGTAGATACGACGAAGACGTATCAACTCCCCCAAGCTTAAACCCTTGCTTGTCCTCAAGCAATTCAGTTGACAGACACCTTTTCTCATTCCAATAAGTCCATCATATACCATCATTATTGCCTTTCACTTGCACGACCGAACGATGTGTATAATAATAAGAGTGCACGTGCATTGGACTAAGCTGCAATCTGCAAGCACTCAACTCAAGAGAGAAGACGAGTAATATGGGCTCTAAGTTAAATAAACAATCATGCATATAAGAGCCACTAAGCATTTCCAATATAGTTTTCTCGACCCCCAAAAGAAAGAAAAGAAAATAAAACTATTTACACGGGAAAGCTCCCAACAAGCAAAAGAAGAACGGGAAATCTTTTTGGGTTTTTCTTTTTAATTACTACAGCAAAGAAATAAACTACTACTAATTTTTTTTTTGGTTTCTTTCTTAAAGTTTATCAAACACACAAGAAGAAAGTAGGAAAAAGAAAATAAACTAGCATGGATATTACAGTGAAAGAGTATGAGCACCGACATCTAGCAATGAGTGTGTGTGAGCATTAATATAATGTCGGTGGGAAATACATACTCCCCCAAGCTTAGGCTTTTGGCCTAAGTTGGTCTATTGCCAGGGATAGCCTGGCGGATACCCGTAGGTTAAGCTAGGGTCGTACTGTGATGCAGCGGCTATCGCCGCCTGAGCTGTAGTGTGGCGTCGAGCAGCCTCCGCTCTCCTCTCGTATTCATCTGCCTCCTCTCTGGTAATAATGTATCTTCCTTTCATCTGAGAATCAAAGAAGGCAGGAGCAGGAAGAGTAATACGGACAACATGTCGTTTGTTAAAGATTAATCAATACTGGAGAGGTAGTTCGGTCGTCTCAACAAACTGGTGGGAAACCATAGAATCAAAATCTAAATAAGTAGGGGGTAACTCCATATCACCCTCGCGAATTTCTATCTCAAGAAAATTAGCTAAGCGGGTTGCATAAATTCCTCCAAAGAAATCTCTGTTATGTCTATTATGATGCAACCTAGGAGCTACAATGGCTCCTATATGATAAGATTGGTCTCCTAACACAGCACTTCTGAGAATGCTGAGAACAGGTACACACATGTGACATGCTTCATCCTTAGCATTTATGCATCTACCTATGAAGAGAGCAAAATAATGTATAGCAGGAAAGTGAACGTTCCCTATAGTGGCTTGTGTTATATCTCTTGATTCCCCCACAGTTATTCTAGCAAGAAAGTCTCTATTTTCAGATTTAGGGGGATCCCTGACACTACCCCAAGATGGAAGTTTGCAAGCAAAAGTGAAATCGTCTAAGTCCATGGTATAAGATTTGTCATAAAGGTCAAACATGACTGAAGGAGAATTACGCGAAGATGAAAACTCAAACCTCCTCACAAATGAACTTGTCAGATCATGATACTGGGGGCATTTGTCAGCTTCAAAGTCCTCAAGACCGGCGTTACGCAAATATGCGCTAAATTCTTCTTTGATTCCCACTTGATTCATAAAATTTTCCGAAGGCCATTCACAGGGCCTCACAGGAGCGTCTCTTGGTGGTTCCTCGTCAGCATCACGCATTGCAAGCCCGGGACCTTGCTTCCTTGAAGAACCACCTTGGAACATCTTCCTAAACATATTGTTTCCTCTGAAAAATTTCTGAATTTTTTAGTAACTTCAAATAAAAGTGAACCAACTTCAATAAAATTGATAGCAACAACTCCCACAAGTGTCTAGAGCCTATATCAAGCATTAGAACTACTTGGAACCTTATAAATTTGACATGCAAGATCAAGAACATGGTCACCTATGCAGCAAAAATTTGCAATGAATAAAGCACTAGAACAAAAACTAATTGGACCAATGGAGGAGTCACATACCAAGGAACAATCTCCCCAAGCAGTTTTGCGAGAGGTGCTTTGAGCAAGGAGATCGAAAATCACAGCAACGGGGGCTGGAACTCGTGCTTGAGTTGGTTTTTCGTGTTTGTGTGAGGCAGAGGAAGAAGATGGGTCCAGGGATAAGTGGAGGAGGGCCACCGTGGGCCCACTAGGCAGGGGGAAGCGCCCAGGGGGTAGGGTGCGCCCTCCGTCCTCGTGGCCAGGTGGCAGCCCCCCCCCCCCCCCCGCAGTAATTTTTGCACAGTAAATCCTCAAATATTCCCGAAAAATCATATTAAATTGGCATGGTATTCTGAGGACCTTTATTTTCGGGATATTTTTATATTGCACGAATAAGTCAGGAAACAGACAGAAAAATACTGTTTTACTTTATTTCTACTAAATAACAAAAAATACAAAGAGGGTACAGAAAGTTGTGCTTCTAGTTTCATCCATCTCGTGATTATCAAAATGAATCCACTAACAAGGTTGATCAAGTCTTGTTAACAAACTCATTCCGAATAACATGGAACCGGAGAAATTTCGAATAACACTAAGTTACCTCAAGGGGATATGAAAATCCCCAACAATAAGAATATCATACTTTTTCTTGACAGTAGGGAGAGGAAATTCAAAACCTCCAAATATAATCGATGGAATTTTTCCAATAGAGTTGATGCTATAAACTTGAGGTTGTTTCCTCGGAAAATGTACCATGTGCTCATTACCATTAACATGAAAAGTGACATTGCCTTTGTTGCAATCAATAACAGCCCCTGTAGTATTAAGGAAAGGTCTTCCAAGAATAATAGACATACTATCATCCTCTAGAATATCAAGAATAACAAAGTCCGTTAAAATAGTAACGTTCGCAACCACAACAGGCACATCCTCACAAATACCGACAGGTATAGCAGTTGATTTATCAGCCATTTGCAAAGATATTTCAGTAGGTGTCAACTTATTCAAGTCAAGTCTACGATATAAAGAGAGAGGCATAACACTAACACCGGCTCCAAGATCACATAAAGCAGTTTTAACATAATTTCTCTTAATGGAGCATGGTATAGTAGGTACTCCTGGATCTCCAAGTTTCTTTGGTATTCCACCCTTAAAAGTATAATTAGCAACCATGGTGGAAATTTCAGCTTCCGGTATCTTTCTTTTATTAGTAATGATATCCTTCATATACTTAGCATAAGGATTTGTTTTGAGCACATCAGTTAATCGCATACGCAAAAAGATGGGTGAGGGAGTCCTGGATTAGGGGGTGTCCGGATAGCCGAACTATCACCTTTGGCCGGACTCCTGGACTATGAAGATATAAGATTGAAGACTTCGTCCCGTGTCCGGATGGGACTTTCCTTGGCGTGCAAGGCAAGCTGGGCGATACGGATATGTAGATCTCCTCCCATTGTAACCGACTCTGTGTAACCCTAACCCTCTTCGGTGCCTATATAAACCGGAGGGTTTTAGTCCGTAGGACGAACAACAATCATACCATAGGCTAGCTTCTAGGGTTTAGCCTCTCTGATCTCGTGGTAGATCTACTCTTGTACTACCCATATCATCAATATTAATCAAGCAGGAGTAGGGTTTTACCTCCATCGAGAGGGCCCGAACCAGGGTAAAAACATCGTGTCCCTCGTCTCGTGTTACCATCCGCCTAGACGCACAGTTCGGGACCCCCTAACCGAGATCCGCCAGTTTTGACACCGACATTGGTGTTTTCATTGAGAGTTCCTCTGTGTCGTCATCTTTAGGCCCGATGGCTCCTCCGATCATCAACAACGATGCGGTCCAGGGTGAGACTTTTCTCCCCGGACAGACCTTCGTATTCGGCGGCTTGGCACTGCGGGCCAATTCGCTTGGCCATCTGCAGCAGATTGAAAGCTACGCCCCTGGCCATCAGGTCAAATTTGGAAGTTTGAACTATACGGCTGACGTCCGCGGGGACTTGATCTTCAACAAGTTTGAGCCACAGCCAAGCGCATCGCACTGTCACGATAGGCATGATCTAGCTCTGCCGCCGGACAGTGCCCCGGAGGCCGCACAAGTGTCCGCTCCGACCCTTAGCTCGGAGCTGACTGCACCGATCGAGGACGGGTGGCTGGACACCGCCTCGGGGGCTGCTATCTCTACGGCGATTAAGACGAACACCAACCCTGTCCTTTGCGAAGCTCGTGACTCCTTTGTTCCGGACTCCTCTCCGGACTCCAAACTTTCCGCGCACCTGCCAATCGAATCCGATTGGGCGCCGATCATGGAGTTCACTACCACGGACATCTTTCAGCACTCGCCCTTTGGCGACATCCTGAATTCGCTAAAGTCTCTCTCTTTATCAGGAGAGCCCTGGTCGGGTTATGGTCAGGAAGGATGGGATGCGGACGACGAAGAAAGTCAAAGCCCACCCACCACCCACTTCTTAGACACTGTCGATTATTTAACCGACATGCTTGACTTCGACTCCGAAGACATTGACGGTATGGATGACGATGCAGGAGACAACCAAGCACCAGCGCCTACAGAGCACTAGAAGGCCACCTCATCATACGACATATACATGGTGGACATCCCAAAAGATGGGAATGGCGATGGAACAACGGAGGATGACCCCTACAAGAAACAGCCTAAGCACCGACGTCAGCGGCGCCGCTCTAAATCCCACCACAGCAAAAATGGTGATTCCGACACAGGAGACAGTAACACCCCAGAAAGTGCCGAAGACAACCCCCTCCAGCAGGATTCAGCGTAGGAGGATGGAGAAGCCAACCCTCATGAGAGAGCGGCAGACAGAGAGGTAGAGGACGATAATTACATGCCTCCCTCCGAAAACAAGGCAAGCCTTGATGACGACGAATTTGTCATGCCTGAGGATCCCGTCGAACAGGAGCATTTCAAACGCAGGCTTATGGCCACGGCGAGCAGCCTCAAGAAAAAGCAGCAACAGCTTAGAGCTGACCAAGACTTGCTAGCTAACAGATGGAATGAAGTCCTTGCGGCCGAAGAGTATGAACTCGAACGCCCCTCCAAGAGCTACCCAAAACGCAGACTGCTACCCCGATTAGAGGAGGAAGCACCCAAACCTACATCACCAGCGCATGATGCAACCGACCGGCCACCTCGTGGCCGCGTCAGAGAGGCCTCTCGGCCCTCCACTCAAGCCGCACCCCGGCGTCGCTCAAAAAGTACCAAGGCACGGGGAAATGCGCCAGACCTGCAAGATATATTGGAGGACAAGGCAAGGCAAACAAGATCGATCTACGGATCACGTGGGCGCCTCACTACACGTGACGATAACCGTCATGCCGGATACAGCAAATCCAGCCGAGCCGAACACATCAGACAAATCCCATTTGAGCTACGTCATGATATAGCCCAGTACAGGGGCGCCGCACACCCACTATGCTTCACAGATGAAGTAATGGATCATCAAATCCCCGAGGGTTTCAAACCCGTAAACATTGAATCATACGATGGCACAACAGATGCTGCGGTATGGATTGAGGACTACCTCCTTCATATCCACATGGCCCGCGGTGATGTTCTACACGCCATCAAATACCTCCCACTCAAGCTTAAAGGACCAGCTCGGCATTGGCTTAACAGCTTGCCAGCAGAGTCAATCGGTTGTTGGGAAGACCTGGAAGCCGCATTCCTCGACAATTTCTAGGGCACTTATGCGACCACCAGACGCCGATGACCTAAGCCACATAATTCAGCAGCCAGCGGAATCGGCCAGAAAATTCTGGACACGGTTCCTAACCAAGAAAAATCAAATCGTCGACTGTCCGGATGAAGAGGCCCTTGCAGCCTTCAAACATAACATCCGCGAGTGGCTTGCCCGGCACCTAGGACAGGAAAAGCCAAAACCCATGGCAGCCCTCACAACACTCATGACACGCTTTTGCACGGGAGAGGACAGCTGGCTAGCTTGTAGTAACAACATGACCAAGAGCCCTGGTAATTCGGATACCAAGGACATCAACGGTAGGTCACATCGCAACAAGCACAAGCGCCGCATTAACGGCGATAATGCTGAGGATACGGCAGTCAATGCCGGATTAAGAGGCTCTAAACCCGGTCAGCAGAAAAAGCCATTCAAAAGAAATACTCCGGGCCCGTCCAATTTGGACCGAATACTCGATCGCTCGTGCCAGATACATGGCACCCCCGAAAAACCAGCCAACCACACCAACAGGGATTGTTGGGTGTTCAAGCAGGCAGGCAAGTTAAATGCCGAAAACAATGACAAGGGGCTGCATAGCGACGACGAGGAGGAGCCCCGGCCGCCGAACAATAGAGGACAGAAGGGCTTCCCCCTACAAGTGCGGACGGTGAACATGATATATGCAACCCACATACACAAAAGGGAGCGGAAGCGTGCACTAAGGGACGTATATGCGATGGAGTCAGTCGCCCCAAAGTTCAATCCGTGGTCCTCCTGCCCGATTACTTTTGATCGAAGGGACCACCCCACTAGCATCCTCCATGGCAGATTTGCCGCATTGGTTGTAGACCCAATCGTTGACGGATTTCACCTCACTAGAGTCCTGATGGACGGCGGTAGCAGCCTGAACCTGCTTTATTAGGATCAGTGTATAAAATGGGCATAGACCCATCAAGGATTAAACCCACAAAGACGACCTTTAAAGGCGTCATACCAGGTGTAGAGGCCAACTGTACAGGCTCAGTTACACTTGAAGTGGTCTTCGGATCCCCGGATAACTTCTGAAGCGAGGAGTTAATCTTCGACATAGTCCCGTTCCGCAGCGGCTATCACGCACTGCTCGGACGAACCGCATTTGCAAAGTTCAATGCGGTGCCGCACTACTCATACCTCAAGCTCAAGATGCCAGGCCCTTGAGGAGTCATTACGGTCAACGGAAACACCGAACGCTCTCTCCGAACGTAGGAGCATACGGCGGCCCTCGCGGCGGAAGTACAAAGCAGCCTCTCAAGGGAATTCTCGAGTCCGGCTATTAAACGTCTGGACACCATCAAGCGCGCCCGGAGTAACCTACAACAAGACCGCCTGGCATGTCCTGAGCATGTGTAGCAATGCGGCCCAAACCCCAGCACTCACGAAATTGTGAAACCAATACTACGCGTACATAATTATGCTCTGGAAATACCATGGGCATAGGGGGAGGGGCACGACCACGGCAGGCCCAGAATGCGGCTCAACCGCACTAGGGGCTCCCCGATTGTGTCATTCTTTTTTCTCTTACTTTCAGGACTCCTTTCTCAAGAAGCTCTGTCCAGTAGTAGAATTGCCGAACACACGATGCAACAACCAGGGAAGCAGAAAGCTACGTCGAGTGTCCAGGTGGTCTCTATAACAAGCGGTATACTTGTTTCACATATCATCCCGCAGCTCGCCCCTGGAGGGGGACATGTCAAATAGTCCCGTCCATGGCTTATCGCACTATTTGTATCATTCTGCTTTTACCGCAGCCTTTTTGAAAAAACAATACATAGCTTCTACCTATTATTGCATTCCTTTTTTTACCTACATATGTTCACTTATGACATGTTGCACCCGTACACTTTGGTAGGGCCAAATACACCAGGGGCTTAAGTACCCCAAAATATGGTGTGATAAGTCCGAACACTTTCACAAGTGCGGCACCCCGAACTTATAGCATTATATGCATTGGCTCCGAATCATGTCTTGGGTCAATAGTTGGGTTTGCCCAGCTCCCATGTTTTGGTACCTTACGTTCCGTTATATCGGCTAAGGTAGCGCTGGGAGAACCACTGCGATTGTGCCCCGGTTGAGCTGGGTTAAGCACCTCAATGGAGAAAGCTAAAACTGACCATCATGATAGGGCGAGAGCCGGTCGCTGTTCGAGAGGTTTTCGAGTCCATAAAGACTTATGCTGCTTAGAGCGAGGAGTCGGCTTTGTCTGGCCCAGGCGTGGATAGCGCCCCGAACTCGGTCTTCCGAATACTAGGGGCTTCACCAAAATTTAAAATTATAGAATTCTATGGCTAAGTGAGAGTGTTCAAGCATTATAGTCCGGTTGCCTCGTTCGTTGCATTGAGCGCCTCCCTCGAAGGACCCAAAAATGGGAAAAAGAGCGCTCAAGTTTATCCCGAACACCCCGGCACTCGTGGCATGGGGGCAGAAGCCGACGACTCGCCATCTCTCAAATTTAATAAACGGCCGCATAGAAGGTAATATTTTAAATTCACAAGCGTTGCTTAGCGCATATGAACAAGTTTTCAGCGTACATGATAACCAATGCGAGTTTACTCAAAAATTACATCTTTGGAGCATTCACCCGCTATAAGGTGGGCACCCTTCAGGACACCCTCATAATACATCTCGGGCTTGCGATAGTCCTTGCCCGGTGGTGGTCTGTCCGTCACAAGCTTCTCAGCGTCCATCTTGCCCCAGTGCACTTTAGCACGGGCAAGGGCCCTATGGGCACCTTCGATGCAGACGGAGCGCTTGACGACTTCAATCCATGGACAGGCGTCCACCAGCCGCCTCACCAGCCCGAAGTAGCTCCCAGGCATGGCTTCCTTAGGCCACAACCGAACTATGAGGCCCTTCATGGCCTGTTCGGCCACCTTATGGAGCTCGACCAGCTGCTTCAGCATACTGAGACCGGAACACCTTCTCCGTTGAGCTCCCCTCCTCGGCTCGATAGAACGCGGCAGCATCAGACACACTGCGGGGTAGATCTGCGAATGCTCCTGGAGAGCTCCGGATTCGGGTAAGTAACAAGTAATTCACTTTCACATGCCTGCTTTGCATAAAGAATGCCTTACCCGCCGCTATCTTTTTCATTGCCTCAATTTCCTAGAGGGCTTTTTGGGCTTCGGCATTAGCGGCTTTGGCGCTCTTAAGGGCCAAGGCGAGCTCGGACTCTGAATTATTTGAGTCACGCTCCAAACTCTCGTGTTTTCCACGAGAGCCTGGAGCTCTTGCCTCACCTCCGCCACCTGCGCCTCCTGCTTCTCTCGCTCAGTGCGCTCCGTGGCCGCATTGCTTTCGGCCTTGGACACCGCTTCCTTCAGGGTCACCACCTCATTCGTGGCCCCTGCAATACTCACGTTATTCCTGTCATTTTTTGCAACCACATCTTTTATATACTTCCATAAGGTATTACTTACCTTCCTTGTCCTTGAGCTGCTTTTTGGCAAGGCCGAGCTTGTTCTCGGACCGCTCGAGGCTCTGCTTCAACGCATTGACCTCCACAGTCAGTGCGGCAGAGGTCCGCAGTGCAGTCTGCATTCCCATATTGACATACTTGTGTTATACTCCTGCGTACATCTTTTTAGATCCTCAGTTCGGCTTTTCTTTCCGAACACCAAACTGAGCATCAGGGGCTACTGTCTATGCGGTAATATTTTTACATATCTTAAATACATACCTCAAATCATGTTAGAAGGCTGGCACAGGCTTTAGTCAGCCCGCTTTTGGCGGACTGAACTTTCTGGATGACCACACTCATAACAGTGCGGTGCTCCTCGTCCATGGAGGCGCCGTTAAGCGCCTCCAGCAAATTATCCGGTGCCTTCGGTTGGACGGAGGTCACTGGTGTCGCAGTCTTGCCCTTCTTATGAAGGGGCCGCCTATCGGACTCCGGAACCACTGAAGGTTCCGGTGCAGAGTCCGGTCCAGGGCCGGACTTAGAGCCCTTTGGGGTTTTATCCCCTTTGTGCCTGGAGTCCGGGAGGTTGCCTTTCGCCTTTTGGGACCCTTTTGGGACCCCACCTCGGTGTCATCCGCGTCGCGAGGAGAGGAGGCAGCCGGAAGTGAGGTGCTATTCACATCCGACGAATCTAGGGAGCCGCTCGTTGAAGCGTCAACCCCGTCCTTGGGCGGGCTGCAGGGTTATATTCGGCGTTAGGAGATTCTGTACGACAAACGAAACGCCATGAGTTATTTTGGTATCCGGACACTTACGATGTCGCCAGGGGCTTAGCCCTCGGTGGCCACTCCTCTTCGCCGTCGTCGGTGTTGGTGGAGTAGTCCGGAGGAACGATCCTTCCCTTCTTGGACCCTCCAGCCTCCCCAGTCAGGGCGGCCTTCCTTTTCTTCTCTCCCCCGCTAGGGGAGAGGCCTCTTTTTCCTCCTCCTCGTCTTCGTGGGAGGAGTCCTCCTCGGAGTCATCGGACGATGAGTCCGACAACACCTGGCGCTGGGAACTCTTTCGAGTTCCCGTGGCCTTCTTCTCCGGCACCACGTGAGGTGCCGGAACCAGCAACCCCTTTAATCGGGCATCCGCTGGGTCTTCTGGCAAGGGAGCCGGACAGTTAACCTGCCCGGACGTCTTTTGCCAGTCCTGTCAAAGGTAAGGGAGTTTAGATCCCGCATAGAGTCTAACTATGAAAAACAAGTGTCCTGTAAAGGGTAAAATAGCTTACCTCGCTGGCTTGACGCCGCGAGCTGAATCCGCGATCTTCGGTAGCGGATGCGGGAGCCTCGGCGCCCTTGAACAGCACCTTCCAGGCATCTTCGTACATAGTGTCGAAGAGCCTGCTCAAGGTTTGGTGTTGTCCCGGATCAAACTCCCACAAATTGAAGGCCTGTTGTTGGCACGGGAGGATCCGGCGGATGAGCATGACCTGGACTACGTCGACAAGCTTGAGCTTCTTGTTCACCAGGTTTTGGACGCAAGTTTGGAGTATGGTTAGCTCTTCCGAATTACCCCATGTCAGGCCCTTCTCTTTCCAGGAGGTGAGCCGTGTGGGGATGCCAGATCAAAATTCGGGGGCCGCTGCCCATTCAGGGTCACGCGTCTCGGTGATGTAGAACCACCCTGATTGCCACCCTTTGATGGTTTCCACGAAGGAGCCCTCGAGCCATATGACGTTGGGCATCTTGCCCACCATGGCGCCTCCGCACTCCGCCTGTTGGCTGCCCACTACCTTCGGCTTGACATTGAAGGTCTTTAGCCATAAGCCGAAGTGGGGCTTGATGCGGAGGAAGGCCTCGCACACGACGATAAACGCCGAGATGTTGAGGATGAAGTTCGGGGCCAGATCGTGGAAATACAGGCCGTAGTAGAACATGAGCCCCCGGACAAATGGGTGGAGTGGGAATCCCATACCGCGGAGGAAATGGGGGATGAACACCACCCTCTCATGGGGCCTGGGGTGGGGACGAGCTGCCCCTCGTTTGGAAGCCGGTGCGCAATGTCGTTGTGCAAGTATCTGGCTTCCCTCAACTTTTTGATGTGCCCCTCCATGACGGAGGAGGCCATCCACCTGCCTACCACTCTGGACATGGCTGGAGAAGGTTGATGTGGGATGTGCAGACTTGGGCGCTAGAGATCGAGTGCGCGGAAATGGATGAGCAGAGGAAGAAGGCATAGGTAAAAAGGTGGATCATTATCCCCTTATATGGGCGGACAAACCTATGTGTCCCCACCAGCCTGGTAAAACTCGCTTATCTCCCAAGCGCCATAATTAATGGCACGGTTGGGTTACCCACGCCCGTATTGATGAGAATCCCGTAATAAGGGGACAAGATCTCTGTTTTGACAAGAGGTGCCAAGGAAACCGCCTCGCTAAACGCGCTGAGGTGGGACAGTAAAACAATTTGAATAAAGGCTTGGTCGTGGTGTGATGTCACGTCACGGAATACGTCAGTAGATTGAATTTTTGTAAATATTATTCTCCCTACGGTGGTATGTGGAACTTATTTTGCAGAGCCAGACACTATCCTTGTGTTCAAAATCTTCTATGAAGTATTCGGAGGAGGAACCCGCCTTGCAATGCCGAAGACAATATGCGCGCCGGACTCGTCGTCATTGAAGCCTGGTTCAGGGGCTACCAAGGGAGTCCTGGATTAGGGGGTGTCTGGATAGCCGAACTATCACCTTTGGCCGGACTCCTGGACTATGAAGATACAAGATTGAAGACTTCGTCCCGTGTCCGGATGGGACTTTCCTTGGCGTGGAAGGCAAGCTTGGCGATACGGATATGTAGATCTCCTGCCATTGTAACCGACTCTGTGTAACCCTAACCCTCTTCGGTGCCTATATAAACCGGAGGGTTTTAGTCCGTAGGACGAACAACAATCATACCATAGGCTAGCTTCTAGGGTTTAGCCTCTCTGATCTCGTGGTAGATCTTCTCTTGTACTACCCATATCATCAATATTAATCAAGCAAGAGTAGGGTTTTACCTCCATCGAGAGGGCCCGAACCTGGGTAAAAACATCGTGTCCCTTGTCTCCTGTTACCATCCGCCTAGACGCACAGTTCGGGACCCCCTACCCGAGATCCGCCGGTTTTGACACCGACAATGGGTCTAATCATTTCAGCAAAGCGCTCAAAATCCTCATCATCCTTTTTCTTGGATGGTTTCGGAGGAAAAGGCATGGGTTTCTGAACCCATGGTTCCCTTTCTTTACCATGTTTCCTAGCGACGAAGTCTCTTTTATCATAACGTTGATTCCTTGATTGTGGGCTATCAAGATCAACAGCAGGTTCAACTTCTACATCATTATCATTACTAGGTTGAGCATCATCATGAACATTATCATTAATATTTTCACTAGGTTCATGTTCATTACCAGATTGTGTTTCACCATCATACATAGAGATATCATTTGGATTCTCAGGTGGTTCAGCAATAGGTTCACTAGAAGTTTGCAAAGTCCTATCATTTTTCTTTTTCTTCCTTTTAGGAGAACTAGGTACATGAATATTATTTCTGTGAGAATCTTGCTCGATTCTCTTAGGGTGGCCTTCAGGATACAAAGGTTCCTGAGTCATTCTACCAGTTCTAGTAGCCACTCTAACATCATAATCATTTTTCTTGCTATTCATTTCATCAATCACTTCTTTCTGAGCTTTAAGTACTTGTTCTACTTGAGTGGTAACCATAGAAGCATGTTTGCTAACAAGTTTAAGTTCACCTCTAATATTAGCCATAAAATCACCCAAGCGTTTAATCATAAAGGTATTCTGTTTTAATTGTCTACCAAAATAAGCATTAAAATCATCTTGCTTAAACATAAAGTCATCAAACTCATCCAAGCACTGACTAGCAATTTTAGTAGGAGGGACTTCAGGTTTATCATATCTATAGAGAGAATTTACCTTTACTACCTGTGTCGGGATATCGGGATCAGGAGGTTCTTAAGTGAATAAGGAATTGAGATCATATACTTCTTCAACAGGCGGTAAACTAAGACCGTGTATTTCTTCAATAGGAGGTAAATTCTTAACATCTTCAGCTTTAATACCTTTTTCTTTCATAGATTTCTTTGCCTCTTGCATATCTTCGGGACTGAGAAATAGAACACCTCTCTTTTTTGGAGTTGGTTTAGGAATAGGCTCACTAATTGGCTCTGGAGCTGGCTCAGGAGGTGGCTCGGGAGGTGCCCAATTATTTTCATTTGTCAACACATTATTTTATAGAATTTCATCTTCATCCGGTGTTCTTTCCCTGAAAAGAG
The DNA here is from genome assembly GCF_018294505.1 of Triticum aestivum. Taxonomy (NCBI): domain Eukaryota; kingdom Viridiplantae; phylum Streptophyta; class Magnoliopsida; order Poales; family Poaceae; genus Triticum; species Triticum aestivum. Next base: position 219,510,829 of record NC_057804.1, on the reverse strand, counting down.
AACCAGCACAACTATCCAGGTAATCTCTGGAAGCATCAGTTAGTCCATTATAAAAGATATCATGTATTTCAGGTTTCTTAAGAGGATGATCAGGCAAAGCATTAAGTAACTTGAGAAGTCTCCCCCAAGCTTGTGGGAGACTCTCTTCTTCAATTTGCACGAAATTGTATATTTCCCTCAAAGCAGCTTGTTTCTTATGAGCAGGGAAATATTTAGCAGAGAAGTAATAAATCATATCCTGGGGACTACGCACACAACAAGGATCAAGAGAATTAAACCATATCTTAGCATCACCATTTAATGAGAACGGGAATATTTTGAGTATATAAAGGTAGCACGACTCTCATTATTAGTAAACAGGGCGGCTATATCATTTAACTTAGTAAGATGTGCCACAACAGTTTCAGATTCATAGCCATAGAAAGGATCAGATTCAACCAAAGTAATTATATCTGGATCAATAGAAAATTCATAATAATCCTTATCGGGAACACAGATAGGTGAAGTAGCAAAAGCAGGGTCGGGTCTCACTCTATCTCTATGAGATTCTTTACTCCATTTAACTAGCAGCCTCTTAAGTTCGTATCTATCCTGGTAGGCAAAAATAGCTGCAGAAGATTCCGCATCAAAAAGATAACCCTCAGGAATATCAAGCATATTTTCATCATCACTCTCATCATCATATTTAGATTCAATAATTTCTCTTTCTCTAGACCTAGCAATTTGTTCATCTAGAAATTCACCAAGGGGCACAGTAGTATCAAGCATACAAGTAGGTTCATCATAAGTATCATGCATAGTAGAAGTGGCATCATCAATAACATGCGACATATCAGAATTCATAGTAGTAGTAGGTTTAGGTGTCGCAAGCTTACTTATAACAGAAGGTGAATCAAGTGCAGAGCTAGATGGCAGTTCCTTACCTCCCCTCGTAGTTGAGGGCAAAATAGTAGTTCGATCATCTTTCAAGTTCTTCATAGTGTACAGTAGATATAAATCCCAAGTGACTCAAAGAATAGAGCTATGCTCCCGGGAAACGGTGGTAGAAAAAGGTCTTGAAAACCCACAAGTATAGGGGATCGCAATAGTTTTCGAGGGTAGAGTATTCAACCCAAATTTATTGATTCGACACAAGGGGAGCCAAAGAATATTCTCAAATATTAGCAGCTGAGTTGTCAATTCAACCACACCTGGAAACTTAGTATCTGCAGCAAAGTGTTTAGTAGCAAAGTAATATGATAGTGGTGGTAACGGTAACAAAAGTAAAGATAGCAAAAGTAATGTTTTTGGTATTTTGTAGTGATTGTAACAGTAGCAATGGAAAAGTAAATAAGCGAGAACCAGTATATCGAAAACTCGTAGGCACCGGATTAGTGATGGATAATTATGCCGGATGCGGTTCATCATGTAACAGTCATAACATAGGGTGACACAGAACTAGCTCCAATTGATCAATGTAATGTAGGCATGTATTCCGTATATAGTTATACGTGCTTATGGAAAAGAACTTGCATGACATCTTTTGTCCTACCCTCCCGTGGCAGCGGGGTCCTATTGGAAACTAAGGGATATTAAGGCCTCCTTTTAATAGAGAACCGGAACAAAGCATTAGCACATAGTAAATACACGAACTCCTCAAACTATGGTCATCACCGGGAGTGGTCCCGATTATCGTCACTTCGGGGTTGCCGGATCATAACACATAGTAGGTGACTATAGACTTGCAAGATAGGATCAAGAACACACATATATTCATGGAAACATAATAGGTTCAGATCTGAAATCATGGCACTCGGCCCTAGTGACAAGCATTAAGCATAGCAAAGTCATAGCAACATCAATCTCAGAACATAGTGGATACTAGGGATCAAACCCTAACAAAACTAACTCGATTACATGATAAATCTCATCCAACCCATCACCGTCCAGCAAGCCTACGATGGAATTACTGACACACGGCGGTGAGCATCATGAAATTGGTGATGGAGGATGGTTGATGATGACGACGGCGACGAATCCCCCTCTCCGGAGCACCGAACGGACTCCAGATCAGCCCTCCCGAGAGAGATTAGGGCTTGGCGGCGGCTCCGTATCGTAAAACGTGATGATTTCTTCTCTCTAATTTTTTTCTCCCCGAAAGCCAATATATGGAGTTGGAGTTGGCGTCGGAGGGCCACCAGGGGGCCCATGAGGTAGGGGGCGCGCCCAGGAGGGGGGGGGGCGCCCCCCACCCTCGTGGACAGGCTGTGGGCCCCCTGGTCTTTATCTTTGGCGGGGATTTTTTATTATTTATTCTAAGATATTCCATGGAGTTTCAGGTCATTCCGAGAACTTTTGTTTTCTGCACAAAAAACAACATCATGGCAATTCTGCTGAAAACAGCGTCAGTCCGGGTTAGTTCCATTCAAATCATACAAGTTAGAGTCCAAAACAAGGGCAAAAGTGTTTGGAAAAGTAGATACGACGGAGACGTATCAATGTACTTCATAGTTCCGCTCTCACTCATAGTGTAGCTCTTCTCGCGTATATCATTGTTTAGATGGATGATGATGTAGTTGCAAGTAATCGAGACTTGTATCGCTATTTTCGAGATGATGACGAGAGATCACTATGTGTTGGATGATGATTATGATGATGAAATCATTTGATGAGACTATTTGTATATATATGCTATGATTACATTTGTATGTGTGTGATATGCTTAAGATTATTGTATAAAGCCTATTCAAATACAAAACAAATATGCCGAAAAAACAAAAACTAATAAAACTAGCAGTAGCGAGGGGAACAAAGTTAGCAGTAGCACTCCCTTACCAGTAGCACTTCCTGCTAGAAAGCGTTGCAGATATTAGCAGCAACGCTCTTCCGTAAAGCGCGCTACGGGTAGCCATGTATAGCAGTAGTGTGGGATGACAGGTGCTACTGCTACATGTTAGCTATAGCGCCTTATCAGTAGCACGACGTCCCGCGCTACTAATAGGCAAAATACCCGCGCTACTGCTAGGGTTTTCCCTAGTACTGGTATTGTACCGGTCACAGATCAGGTATGGGACTGTCTGGGTTCTCCGCTAAGGACGAACCTTGTTCGGGAACGTGTCGGTGATGGATCCGTAGGAGGGACCGACATCAGTGGGTCCAGGTGTCCGGGTCATAGTGGGTACGAGAGCTCTCGATGTCGACGCTCTCGATGTCGGAGTACCCCTCATAAGAGCGTAAAAGTGTGATATTTCACCCCAGTGACTCCCAGGTTGGGAAGCTTGCGGTTAGGTGTGATGCCAATAACTTCCTTGTTCGTCTCCGATTATTCTATTCATTTTACACATCTCCAATAAAACAAGTTCCAATGATTATTACATTGTTTATCCTCTGGATTTAGTTCGTCTGTTGATCTACACCCTCATACCATTGCTTTTGTTGAATAGTGAAGTATCTGCTTGCTGAGTATGATTTATCGTACTCACTCTTGCTTCCTCCATTTTTAGATGCAGACGATGTAACTAAAGGCTATCCAAAATATATCTTCATCCAAGAATAGGCTGGACCAGTGGATGGGAAGCGACTAGAGAATTTAATGTATTTTGGCTATTGGAATTAGTATGGTCAATATATGAGCTTTTTGTGTTCCACTGCTGGTTTATGACTGCTTTGTCATGCCTTGCGTGACTATAGGCCTCTGGTCAATAGGCGGGCGGCGGCTGTCTCGCCTAGGCCCAGTCTCGTGGCGTGGCATTCTCATCTTAATCTGGTATTCGTAAGTTAGCCACTATACATATGCTTAGAGCTTGCAGCAACTCCACCTCATGACCATACCTAACCCAGTTAAGCTTTGTTAGTCTTGATACCATGGGTGATATGATTGCTGAGTCCCCGTGGCTCACAGAATACTACAAACAAAGTTGCAGGTACCAATGAGACTGATGCAGGTGATGCCATTGAGCTCAAGTGGGATTTCGACGAAGACTGTGGCCGTTACTATGTTTCCATTTCGGACGATCAGTAGCGGTGCCTAGTAGGTTCGATCGGGACTTAGCTTGGGTGGTTGTCTTTTATTCGTTTGATTTCGTCCATAGCTGGACTCTATGTTCATCTTGAATGATTGTATTACTTGATGATAATTGTGTGACATTGTGGCGATTGTAAGCCATAGCTCGTATTCTATCTATTCAGTACATGAGATGCGCAAAGATACAACCACTCCTGCGACCATACCAATATGCGCTTATGCCCCAAGTCATGCCTCGACACGTGTGGAGTATAGTCGCATATTGGGTGTTACAAGTTGGTAATCAGAGCCATCCCGACTTAGGAGCCCCTGCTTGATCGAACCGCTGACGTTGTTGAGTCTAGAAGCAAAACTATGTTGAGTCTTAGGTATATATATATATATATATCGGAGAGTAGGATTCTTTTTACTCCTTATCCTCTCCGTCACTCTGGTGAGGACTCCTGACGTAGATGTTTTGACTTCACTCTCCTCTTTTTCACCCGAAATTCTTTTTAGGATCACCCGAGTATCTTGGGATCATTCCGATATTATTGTGAAGAGAACATTGTTCTTGCTGCCTCCTGACATTTAGGGGTTGTGGCAGTGTCCTAGGGAGTTGAGCTCCGAGGTGTTGTCATGACAGTTGTATCGTTGCAGTTCCGGTATACTAGAGCTCGCCGACATTGAAACATTTCCATACTTTTCATGGTGGCAAATAGTGTCGTGGCTTATTCCCAGTACTGGAGGAGACAACACGGATGATCTTCCATGACTAGTATCATGGTGCGTTCGAAGGTCTGAGGTACACAATTTTCGAACGTTTCTTGGTTATGTGTTGATGGATGGATACAGTTGGAGCGTAGGGCTTGTTAGTTGTTTGAAATATTTGTGCCTCCATGTATCCCCAACACTGGATTGCATAACCAGAAAGTTTCAGGAGTTAATAGGTGGGAATTCAAGTAGCTCTAGGTTATCTTTCCAACATATATTTGGTATGATATTGGCGAAATCTCTACCATGTATTTGTTCTAGTTGTTACCTTGTTGTTTTATTCTTCAACCTCGTATCCAAGTGGATTCTCATTCAAATGGTCGTATCATACTAACTTTGGAATGCATTCGTTCAGTCTTTCTGTTTGGATGCTTGTTGTGAAGACTTCATTGCACCTGTCTAGCCTTTGATTCAACTTATCTATCTTTTCAATGGTGGTTCTAACAGATGTCATCTTCTTTAGGATGGCTCCCGCAACTCGCAATAACCCAGATCAGGGTGAAGGAGAGCAATCAGATCCTCCACCTCCCCCACCGCCTCCACAGGCATGGCAAGATTTGATGGCGGCCACCAACGCCAATGCTTAGATGCTAATTCAGCTCTTGCAAGAGCGCAACCAAAACCAAGGCAACCAAGGTCAAGGGCAATTCAATAATCAACCCCATTTTGCTATGCTCAATCAGTTCCTCGCGAATCAGCCAAAGTCGTTCAACGCTTGTGTGGAGGCCATGGACCCTGATGATTGGCTCGTGGACATCAACAAGCATTTTGAATGCAGCAATGTCAGACCTGACGACTACATCAAGTTTGCTTCCTTCCAGCTCAAGGACCAGGCAACTGATTGGTATCGGCAGTACAAAGATTCCAGAGAGGGTCGAGTGATTACCTGGACCGACTTCTGTCGGGACTTTCGAGCTCATCACATTCCAACAAGTGTTGTCGAGAGCATGTGCGTGAGCAATTCTGTAATCTCAAGCAAGGCAGTATGACTGTGTACCAGTATAACGTCAAGTTTCAGAATCTTGCTCGATATGCTAGAGAAGACGTTCCAGATGAGAAGTGTGTGATCTATTACTTCAGGGGTGGCCTCTGGGAGGACCTTCAGTTAGCCCTCGTTCTTGTTGAGCCAACTCAGTTTGATCAATTCTATAACGTGGCTCTAAAGCAGGAAGCATCTCAGCATAACTGCGAAGCTTCCAAGAAGAGATTCAGGGATGCATTCCACTCTTCTTCTTCCTCTCAAGTGGTCTCAAAACAACAGAAGTTTTGGCTTCCTCCACCTCCTCCATTTCGTCCGCCTTATTAGCAGAAGCAGTCAGGTGGTCGTGGATCTTCCCACCCACCCAAACCAAAATATCAGAACAAGTCTCAGTCTCAGGATGCAAGGTAAAGGTGGTCCTCCTCCACCTTTTCGTCCACTTTCAGAGGTCACTTGTCACAAGTGTGGTATGAAAGGGCATTACTCCAACAAGTGCACCCAGAGGCGCCTTCCGCCTCCTCCTCCTGTCAGGTCAGCAAGCAATGCAATTTTCAGGCACAATCCCAAGTCAGCAAGGGTGAACATGATCAATTCAGCTCAAGCAGAGGATTCTTCAGAAGTGATCATGCGTACTCTTCCAGTTAACTCTTTTCCTGCCAGGTCAGCAAGGAATGCAGTTGTCAAGAACAATCAAAAGTGTGCAAAGGTGAACATGTTGAATGCAGCTCAAGCGGAGGAATCTACAGATGTGATCATGGGTAACCTCTCAGTTAACTCATTTCCTGCTAAAGTATTATTTGATACTGGTGCATCACATTGTTTCATGTCAAGACCCTTTTTTGCCAAACATGGGTTTGTAACGAAAGATTTTCTCAAGCCGTTATCTATTATTTCTCCGGAAAAGATTATGAACTCTAGCATGGTGCTTCCAGATGTCACCATCGAGATGGGCGGCTATTCTTTTCTGGCTAATCCAATGGTCCTAGGGAATTCCGATATTGATCTCATTCTTGGAATGGATTGGCTTTCTAAGCACAAGGCTTTTCTTGATTGTACTGAAAAAGAGATTAAATTGACTCATCCTTCTGAAGATGTGATTATCTTTGCCGCCCGTGATGAAACCATTCGGTTATTTTCTCTCAATGAGAAAGGCGAGATCAACGCTATTTCTCAGGTTCCAGTTGTTTGTGAGTATCAAGATGTCTTTCCAGAAGATCTTCCGGGTATGCCTCCTCACCGGCCAGTTGAGTTCGTCATTGAGCTAGAGCCTGGTACAGAACCCGTTTGCAAGCGTCCCTACAAGCTTGGGCCAGAAGAGTTGAAAGAATTGAAGAAACAACTCAATGAACAAGAATGTCTGGGTTTGATCAGACCGAGTTCTTCTCCATGGGGTTGTGGTGTTCTCTTTGTCCAGAAGAAAGATGGCACGAAACGACTTTGTGTCGATTACCGCCCATTGAACAAAAAGACCATCAAGAATAAATACCCACTTCCCAATATCAATGAGTTATTTGAGCAACTCAAAGGTACAAAGGTGTTTTCCAAGCTTGACCTCCGTATGGGGTATCACCAGATTTGCATTCGTGAAGAAGTATCCCAAAGACAGCTTTCTGAATGAGCTTTGGTTCTTATGAGTATATTGTCATGTCTTTCGTGACTGTCAATGCCCCTCCAACCTTCTCTTGCATGATGAACTTCATCTTCAACCCCTACACCAATGAATCCGTCCTAGTATATCTTGATGATATCCTTGTGTTCTCCAAGAATAAAAAGGATCATGCCAAGCATTTGCGATTGGTACTTGACAAGCTGAGAGAGCATCAATTCTATGCAAAGTTCTCTAATTGTGAGTTTTGGCTTGATGAAGTTCTTTACCTTGGTCACATCATCTCTTCCAAGGGCATTTCTATCAATCCATAAAAGGTTGCTACAGTTGTCAACTGGGAGCCTCCTCAGAACGTCAAGCAGCTCTGCAGTTTCCTCGGGCTTGCAAGCTATTGCCGAAGATTTGTCTAGAACTTCTCAAAAATTGCTAAGCCTCTCTCCAACCTCCTCCAGAAGCATGTCAAGTATTCCTAGACTCCCGAGTGTGATGTCACGTTCAATACACTCAAGGAGAAGCTTGTCTCTGCTCCGGTTCTTACTCCTCTTGATGAGTCCAAGCCTTACCAAGTCTTTTGTGATGCCTCCTTGCAAGGTATCGGTGTTGTTCTTATGCAAGAAAGGAAAGTGGTGGCTTACAATTCTCGGCAGTTGAAGCCAAATGAGAGGAATTACCCCACTCATGATCTTGAGTTGGCGGCAGTTATCCATGCTTTAATCACATGGAGACATCTCTTGTTGTGCAGACAAGTGGATATTTTCACCGGCCACAAGAGCCTCAAGTATATCTTCACTCAGCCTAACCTCAACCTCCCACAGACTCATTGGGTCAAAATGATCCAGGAGTACAATCCAAGCATTGAATATACTCCTGGCAAGGCGAATGTTATTACAGATGCGCTGAGCAGAAAGGCTTATTGCAACAGCTTAATTCTCAAGCGATTCCAGCATGATCTTTGTGAAGCATTCCGCAAGCTCAACCTCCAAGTTGTTCCTCAAGGTTTTCTTGCCAACCTTCAACTCACTACAACTCCTTGATACCATGGTGAAGAAGGTGAAACATGGTGTTGCCAAAGGCTTATCCAAACACAAGTTCTATCACATTGATGACAAAGACACCTTATTCTTTGAGGACCAGCTAGTGGTTCCTAAGTGTAATCTAGGGAAGGTCATAATGACGAAGAGCACAATTCTCTTCTTTCCATCCATCCGGGCAGTTCAAAGATATATCATGACCTCAAGCAGATGTTCTTGTGGACACGAATGAAGCGAGAGATTGCTCAATTCGTGAATGAATGTGATGTCTACTGCAGAGTTAAAGCAAAACACCAGCGTCCAGCTGGAATCCTCCAGCCTCTACATATTCCTGAATGGAAGTTTGATCATATCGAGATGGCTTTTGTCACCGGATTCCCCAAGTCCAAGTGTCGAAATGATGCTATCTTCGTTGTCATTGACAAGCTCACAAAAGTGGCTCATTTCCTTCCAGTCAAAGAATCTATCAACGCAGATCAGTTGGCCGAGCTATAGACCTCCAGAATTGTCTCATTGCATGGGATTCCTCAATTGATCTCCTCAGATCGCGGAAGCATTTTCACTTCCAAGTTCTGGTACTCCTTCCAGAAGGCCATGGGCACAAACATTCGTTTCAGCTCGGCCTTTCGTCCTCAAACGAGTGGCCAAGTTGAAAGAGTTAATCAAATCCTCAAAGACATGCTCAGAGCTTGTGTCATCTCCTTCGGTGTGAAGTGGGAAGATTGCCTACCATATGCCGAGTTTTCCTACAACAAAAGCTTCCAAGCAAGTTCAGGCAAGGCCCCTTTTGAAATTCTATATGGGAAGTGTCGTACTCCTCTCAACTGGTCCGAGACTGGCGAACGCCAACTTCTTGGCAATGACTTGATCACAGAAGCTGAAGAAATGTGTAAAGTCATACGTGAAAATCTCAAAGCCACGCAATCGCGCCAGAAGAGTTACTACGATGGCAAGCACCGTGACTTGGTTTTCAAGATTGGAGACCATGTCTATCTCCAAGTCTCTCCAATGAAAGGCACTCAACGCGGTATCAAAGGGAAGCTTGCCCCAAGATACGTGGGTCCTTTCAAGATCATTGGTAAAAGAGGCGACCTTGCCTACCAACTCGAGCTCCCTTCCAACTTATCAAATGTGCACGATGTGTTTCACGTGTCACAACTTTGCAAGTGCTTCAAGATGCCCGAGCGCACTATCAACTTCGAAGAGATTGATCTCCAAGAGGACTTATCTTATCATGAGCATCCCATTGCCATTCTTGAAGAAACTGAGCGCAAAACTCGCAACAAGTCAATCATGTTCCTCAAAGTTAAGTGGTCTCACCATTCCGACCGAGAAGCTACTTGGGAGCAAGAGGATCACCTCTGTTCCTAATATCTGAAGTTCTTTCAGTCCTAGATCTCGTGACAAGATCCTCTTGTAGTGGAGGACAGTTGTAACACCCCAGATGTAACATGTCCCAATTTGGCAACATATCAACTTGACCTTCATCCAATTCTTGTGGGTTCTATCATGTTTGGCCTCATCTTGTTTTGTTATGTTGATTATCCTTTTCATTAGCATGCTCACCTTGTCATATTGCATTTGTGCTTGGTGTCATCTTGCATTCTCATCCTCATCATGTGCATGGTATGTTTTCATACATATTATGTTGTTGCATGTTCCATGGATGAATCTTGCATCATCACCACCTCTCCTTCTCTTTTATTTCTTTTTGCAAGTGCACCTTTTACCTACTCCTTTAATGTTCATCTTCTCCCTATAAATCTTGCTACATGTCCAGAACCTCTCTGCCAAATCTCATGCATTTTGGAGTTGTGTTGGTTAGGTTCAAAAATGCTCCAAGTTTGAATTCTATTCAAACTTGTTTTATTTTTCTACCTCTAAAAATGCCCAACTCAATTTTATCAAATAGTGGGTACTTTCACGGTCATGAGGATCTTCTCATATCACTCATCCACCTCTCCTTTGCCCCTGTGCTTTTTATTTTTAATTTTTTGTCTGAAGAAATGAAAGAAAAGGAGCAGCAACAACCGCAGCTACTTGGGCATCGGCCTCCCAGGCGCAGCCCAGCAGCCCCTCCCTGCAGCAGCCCACCAACGCCCATGTTCATCTCCTTCCTCCTGTACGGCAAGACATCCACGCACGCCACGTCGACCTCCCGAGTGATTTGACGGCCGGACACCCCCCTAGGCCCCTATATAACATGCCCCGGTGCCCTAGTCCTCCTCCTCCCTCCGTTCTACCCATCTCCTTCCCTTTCAGCCACCGGGTGAGACCTCTCCATGCCATAGTCGTCACCATGGCTGAGGGGAGCAAGAGCTCTCCTCCAGTGTAGGAGCTCCAATGTCGGCCCTGTCGTCACCCACACGCAAGAGGAGACCTTCCCCGTGTCATTCCCACGCATAGCCGAGCCCGAAGACACCAAGTCCGACTACCTCCCATGTTGGTGCAAAAATGGAACCCCCCGACACCGGTGATCACCGGAGACACGTCGGTTTAGCGAGACAAGGTGGACACAAGATTTGCTGGAGTACAAACACCTCCGTTTTCTGTTTTCCTCCACACAACTCAGCCCATGTTACAATGGCGACCAACACGAGCTTTATACAGGAGCCCAAGCCGGGCAGGAACCCACGCCCCCTACTCCTACGCTGCCCTGTGATCCGCTCGTGCCCATGATGCGCACGGTACGCACCCCGTCCACAACGAGCTTGACCTGATCGCCCCGCAGGTACTCGTGCACATCTCGCCAACGCAGGCCCAACGCACCCGTGCGTGCACGGACACCCCCCGTGCACCATGTTCACGCACACACACGCCACAGTCGGTCCCTGGCTCGAACCAGCCGCGCCCAGCTCGTCCCGCTGTGCAACCTGACGCGCCCAGCACGTCCTGCTGCGCACCCGACTCGCCCATGCGCCCGGCTCGTCCGACGCCATGGCTTTATTCCAACACACCCCCTAAGCCATGGCCTAGAGGAGTCCTTCATGCTCGATCTTGGCGACGCCCAGCTCCGCCTGCTCTGCCGCCGGTTCCTTGCGCCACTGCGAACACTCACATCGAAAGTGTCCGCGCTCCCCACAGTTGTGACAGCGGCCGCGCCGCTTCCCGCCGCCGCCGTTGCCCGATGTCGCCACACTGCGCGCGTCATCGTCGTTGTCCCGAGCCCCGCCGTGACGCCGCTCCTGCGCCCGCCACTACGCTGTAGTGTACAGGAGCTGGCCGTCCTAGCGCTCGCCGCTGCTTTGCCCGCGGCGCCGCACGCGCTCATCAAATGCGCGCAGCCGCCCTAGTGCCTCGTTGTAGGTGAGCTCCTCCAGCACGCAGAATTGCTCGATGCCGGCGACGACGGGGAAGAGGCGGTCCGGGACAGTGTCCAGGAGCTTCTTCACCAGCTCCGTGTCCCCCAGCGTCATCCCAACCCTGCGAACCGCGCCGCCATGCCTGCAAGCCTTCCGGCATATGCGTCCAGCTGCTCGCCCTCCTCCATCTTCATCCGGTCCAGCTCGCCGCGCAGCGTCGCCCTCCTCGCCGCGTGCACCTGCTCGGCGCTGACAAACCGCACCGACAGGGAGTCCCATACCTCCCTGGCAGTGGGTTTCGTCGCCACCGATAGCAACACATCCTCCGGCAGCCCCTGCAAGATCAGTGCCCGCGCCGTCTTGCACTTCTTATTGTTCACCGGCGAGTCGCCCGGCGCCACCGCTTCCCACAGTGCGTGGGCATCAAGAATGGCCTGCGCCTTGATCGCCCACACGGTGTAGCCGTCCGGCGAGAGCATCGGCATCCCCATGGACACCGACCCGCCCGTGCCGCCGCCATATGGACCCAGCACCATCACCGCCGGCGAGCTCCGTCACCTGTCGCTCTAATACCAAATGTTGGTGCAGAAATGGAACCCCCCGACGCCGGTGATCACCGGAGACACGTCGGTTTAGCGAGACAAGCTGGACACAAGATTTGCCGGAGTACAAACACCTCCGTTTTCTGTTTTCCTCCACACAACTCAGCCCAAGTTACAATGGCGACCAACACGAGCTTTATACAGGAGCCCAAGCCGGGCACGAACCCACGCCCCCTACTCCTACACTGCCCTGCGATCCGCTCGTGCCCATGACGCGCACGGTACGCGCCCCGTCCACAACGAGCTTGACCTGATCGCCCCACAGGTACTCGCGCACATCTCGCCAACGCAGGCCCAACGCACCCATGCGTGCATGGACACCCCCGTGCACCACGTTCACGCACACACACGCCACGGTCGATCCCTGGCTCGAACCAGCCGCGCCCAGCTCGTCCCGCTGTGCAACCTGACGCACCCAACACGTTCACGCACACACACGCCACGGTCGATCCCTGGCTCGAACCTGACGCACCCAGCACACACACGCTATGGACAGTAGCTTCGCCAAGTTAAGAGATCCCTCCTATTGCCTCCAGCATGTCTCTGTCGGCCTCGTCATGCCCTAGGGTGAACTGGGTAATGCACCTCCCTCTCCCATCCATTCCATGGCGTGTAGGCACCTGCAGGACTCGCCCGATCTGTGTCTTTGACACGCTCGCTGTTCTCCTGTGAAGCCTGAAGATTATGTTGTGTGTATATTTGCTGTAGCGCACCGGCGCGACCCCATGCTCCGGTTCTAGCCTAGACGCATTCTCCTCGCTACGCTGGCGTCACCCGCTCCTGCGGTCCCGCAGCGTAGCATCCCCACGCGAGAACCAGGCCTTGCCTAGCCCCATGCCATAGCCACCGAGGCGAGCATGAGCTCGTCCTCGGGACGGCCCGCACGCGCACGTTCCCTTGCTGCTCCACTTGCACGCGCGCATCCTTACCCCCATCCCGCATACCCGCCGGTGCTCTGCAGCTGTAGAACTCGCCGCCTTTGCTTGTCGTCGACGCCGGTACTCTGATGCGCGTTCATGGTGTTTTCTAGGACCGGGACTCTCTCTGTTCAAAGGGAGATGCGCCCCTTCTTGATCACAAGCCGGGCTTGTAGCCCACTGGTTGCTCTCGCGCGGTCTGATGCAGGAGGTCTCGGGTTTGAATCCCAGGCACGCGCGATCTTTTGGCTTTTATTTTCTTTCGTGATGCTGACAGGTAGACCCCATTGGTCAGTCACACACACACCTAGGCCCGCTTGTCATCCCCCAAAAAAACCCTATTTTCCTTTTTCTTTTTATACCCAGTGAATTTTCATTTCTGGACAGATGCCATTTCCATTTCGGGCAAGTCCATTCCTGGACGTTTCCAAATATGGAAAATGCCATTTCTGTAACAGCCATTTTAGACAGATTGCATATTTGTGTAATTGTGGGCATTTTTCTATAGAGACCCCAACATATTATATATGTTTTTGGGCTAGAAAAATCCAGTGAATCCAGCGGTGGCTTTAGTTTTTGCATTTGATTAAGTCCATGAACATGCCATTTTACATCATGTTGTTGTTTTGTCTTTTTCATGTGATTAAATTCAAATATGCTATGAGGTAGTTTTGCACATGAACATGCTCTTAATCATGCCCACTTGCTACTAGAATTGATTGCATTCCATGATATTCTCTGTAGTGCGTTAATCAAGCTTGTAAACATGCTATCATGAATCTGCTCCTGCCATGCCATGAAATTCTACCAAGTCTGGGTTAGTTCATATCACTTGTCATGTTTGCGTTGATGCTATCATAATTTATGTAGATCTTTGGAGGATGTTCACTAAGTGATTTTTGTTAAGTGCATATATTATTAGCATGACATGCTCTTGTTTGCCATAATATGTTCCTGTAACATGTTGTTTGCTAGCTCTAAACTTTCCAACCTGATGTTGTTTCTGCCATGTTCAGTGAAATTCTGCTGTCTGTAAAACTGGTATCATTTGCATTTTTTCCATGCTCTTTTAAACATGTTCTAGTGAGTTCAAGCAGCAGCTCAGTGTTCATGATTTGTAGAGATTCACATGTACTTCAAATCCACGTCTTTTGTTTTCATGGTTGGGTGCTCTAGAATATTTCAACAATGCACACAATTTGTCATGTTGCTGTTAATGACAGATTTGCATTGCATCTTGTTTGGCTTGTCATTTTCAAACTGTGCATCCGTTTCCGGTGATCTTTATATCGATTTCAACCAAAATCTATCAATCTATCCAGTGGCATGCTTGGGTTACCAAGATTGTGCCATGTTCATTGTTTCTCCTTTCAGCTCGTTTGCACCCCTTCCGAAGCACCTCATATCTTAGATTCCATATCATGTCTTGCATCATGTTGCTTACGCATTGCACCATGACTGATTGGTGTTCCATGGTTGTGTTCTTGTTTTGGGTAGAGCCAGGAGACGAGTTCGTGAACGAGGATCCTGTTGAGTACATTCACGAGGAGCAAGGATTCGATACCTCTGAAAACATTCCAGGCAAGATGATCATCACCCCCATTATCACTTATATCTTTACTTGCTAGTTGTCCGTTCTATCGCTATGTCATGATACCTACTGTCGGTGTAAAAACCGGCGGATCTCGGGTAGGGGGTCACGATCTGTGTGCCTAAGACTAATGGTAACAGGAGGCAAGGGACATGATGTTTTACCCAGGTTCGGGCCCTCTCGATGGAGGTAAAACCCTACTTCCTGCTTGATTGATCTTGATGATATGAGTATTACAAGAGTTGATCTACCACAAAGTCATAGAGGCTAAACCCTAGAAGCTAGCCTATGGTGATTATGATCGTCCCTAAACGGACCAAACCCTCCGGTTTATATAGACACCGGAGGGGGCTAGGGTTGACACAGAGTCGGTTACAAGGAAGGAAATCTAATGTCCGGATCACCAAGCTTGTCTTCCATGCAAAGGAGAGTCCCATCCGGACACGGGACGAAGTCTTGAGTCTTGTATCTTCACGGTCCATCAGTCCGGCCAAAGTATATAGTCCGACTGTCCAGATACCCCATAATCTAGGACTCCCTCAGTAGCCCCTGAACCAGGCTTCAATGACGATGAGTCCGGCGCGTAGATTGTCTTCGGCATTGCAAGGTGGGTTCCATCTCCGAATAATCCAAAGTAGATTTAGGGATTGTGTCCGGCTCTGTGAGATAACTTCCGCACACCATCGTAGAGGGCACAACACCCCTCAAATCTGATTTGTTGATAATTTTTCTTGCGGGGAGCCCTTGCATCATGGCCTGTCCAATACGAACCGGTTTTCTTGGCCTGCCTCGACACACGTTGCGAGGCGGTTTTATTGGCACGCCTTGGCAAAGCAGAGATCGTGTTCCACTTATCACGGGATCCTCCATCAATACGAGCGTGTGCAACCCCACGGCACCTATTGGTATGACTCCGTGTTTTTAGGTAAGTCCCGAGCGGTTACGCTGAGGACGCTTGACATTCACCCCCTTTATAGAGGGGCCGAGGCCTATCCCTCTTTTCTACCACGCTTGCACCTTTTTGCATCTCGAGTTCTAACACCCGAAGCCCAAGCTCAAGCACTTCAGATCTTCAATCATGTCCGGATCCAACCTTCAAGGTCGGTGGATGGCCTCCTCGGTCACAGAGGACGACATCGTGAAGCTTAGGGAGGTCAGATATCTGACTGCCGACATCAAGCACAGGCTTCCTGCTCTAGGGCAGGTCATTCCTACTCCCGAGCCCAACGAGAACGTCGTATTTGTTTCTCACTTCCTCCGCGGCTTAGGCTTCACCCTTGATCCCTTTGTGAGGGGCTCATGTTCTATTACCGGCTAGATTTTCATGATCTAGCTCCGGATGCCATCCTTCACATCTCATCGTTCATTGTTGTGTGCGAAGCTTTTCTCCACGTCACCCCGCACTTCGGCTTATGGCTCAAGACCTTCAATGTGAAACTGAACATGATTGAGAGGCGACACGCGGAGTGCGGAGGTGTTGTAATAAGAAGGAACGCCGACGCCCCATGGCCAGAGGGCTCCTTCCCAGAGGTGTCCGATCTATGGCAGTGGAGGTGGTTTTACATCACGGCTCCCAGAGGCACAAAGTGGGTGGCTGCCCCCGACATCCATTCGGGCCCTCCACCTCAACTGGCATCATGGGACAATGTAGGACGGGATTGGGGGCCTGCTAATGATGTACCAACACTGCAGAGCCGCATTCGGGAGCTTCTTGCAAGGGACATTAGCCTTGTCAGCATAATTCAGGTAATGCTAGTCCGACGGATGTTGCCGTGCAAACGCCGGCCTCTCCGGATGTGGGAGTTCAATCTGGAAGGTCCGCGAACTATTCTGCACTTCTTCGGCATGACGCTCGAAGGGATGTGTAAGTTATTCTTCGGACCACAAGTAAAGTGTCCAGACACCACCGAGGATGCGGGCCTGAGCTGCAACCGCCCAGATACCCAAGTAAGTAACCCAGAAACCGAACACTTTGTTTATATTTATCATAACATTATTCTGAAAATCCTCCGTGGCTAGGAATGGCTCAGCAAGGCGGAGAGAATCAGGTGTCCCGCGCCACTTCCTGAAGGTTCGTCTAGCCCCGCCATAGCCAAGATGCTTGGTCGTGTGCTAAGTAAAGTGCCCTCGGGGAAAGACAAAGGGAAGAATAGAGAAGCAGAACTTCACACATTGCACATCCAAACCGGGGGAATCCTACCTCCCCAAAGGAGGATAGTCGGGGAGGGGAATCTAAGGTCTCCTCCGAAGACTTGGAGACGGGGGTGCCCAGACAAGGGAAGAAAACTTCAGCAGGGGGCCCTGCCCCGAAAGGCGTCTTCGCCGCGCCATGCCCGCAAACGGGCTAGCCCTCAGCCAAGCTGTAAGTTAATTGTAAATACAAAGCTAGAGCTTGCTCCTCCGAGAACAGTAACCAAGATCCATTATTTGTAGTCCGGCTAGCAGCTCTTCCTGAATGAGTTCGTCTTCGGGGGATCTCCTTCCAGAGATGATGGAGAGTGAAACCCCACCAACCTCTCCGCCTCATGGGGCGGGCGACCATGAGGTGTCGTCACGGAGGAGTCCAGATTTGCCGAGGCCAGAAGCTAGTACTTCGGCCGCCCTGAGCCCGGAGCGTTCGGCTCCCACGGGGGGTGATAAGAAAGGTCCGGCACAGTTCGCCGACCGGCCGGATATGCTGACGGGCCTTTTGGAGCAAGCTGCTCTCTTACAGGATCACCGTTCATTAATGAGCATGGTGCTTGAGAAGATTTCATCCGCCACAAGCGAGTTGAATGAAGCTTTTACAAGCCTGGTCAGAGGCTTTGAGGTATGTAACGAAATACGTAATTCTTGATTGTGGCGCAGGCGCTAGGTGTGCTCCATATGGATAGTAGCCCCTGAGACTCTGGTTGCAGCCCAAGGCGGCAAACGGAGGATCACATCATTGAGTAATGATCACACTGTGTTTATGCACAGGTGGCTAAAGGTCCGGCAGCCGACCAGTCCGTTGAAGTCATCGAACTGAGGCGACATATTGGAGTTATTGATGCCGATATCACACTTGTGAACGAGCGGCTTAACGAGGCATAAGGTATGTGCTCTGCTTTCTTTATTTGTTATAGGAAAAATTGAGAGGAGCATAATGTTAATGTGATATGCTTGGACTGCAGACGGAGCTGCTGCTATGGAAGGCCTGAGGGCGGAACTTGCCCTGGCCAAGGAACAAGCCCGGGCTAGCAATGTGGCTGCCCTAAAGGCGGCCGAAGAGTTGAGAGCCGAACAAGCTGCTCATTGCCGAGGCGAAGACAAAATAGCCGAGATGGCTGTGGAGCTGAAAAATGCCGCCGACCGGTATGAGATCCTTGAGAAAGAGAATAAGGCTAATTCGGCTGACATGAAGAAGGCACTTGATGCGGCCAAGGAGACGCGGTCCGAAATTAGGGATGCGTGGGAGGAGCTTCGACAGGCTGGAGAAATCGCGGCTGTAAACCCCTATTTGTTGCGGATGAAGTTTTTAGATCCAAAGTATGCTCCTCTGGATCGACGCTGGAGCCCTGCAGACGCG
Organism: Triticum aestivum; assembly: GCF_018294505.1. Lineage (NCBI taxonomy): Eukaryota > Viridiplantae > Streptophyta > Magnoliopsida > Poales > Poaceae > Triticum > Triticum aestivum. Next base: position 219,492,498 of record NC_057804.1, on the reverse strand, counting down.
TATGTGGATTTGGCGAAGAGTACGGCTTATGTGGCCAAGTTTTTCGAGAATCAAAAAGATAATGAAGTGGAAAAGCTTTTCTGGTCACAATTCAGTGCTCCAACGCGCCCATTGCCGTTGAGTGAGAGGATGGCTGTTGTGGCCGAGCTCCATAGGCTGTCCGGTCTTGCAATGCGGTCTGTAATAGACCATTCATGGCCGAAGGGGCCTAAGACGGACAGTTATTTTGGTTTAGTGCAATAATTCCTTGGTGCCGTATCGTGGATCGATGCCATGAAGAGGCCAGCGTGCATAGAGAGTGCACGGATGGCCCTTACCCGTGTTAAAGCATATTGGACAAATGTGGAGGCCACCATCATTGTGACCTAGAATCCGGCGGGAGGCCAGGATCCGGCTGAGCACTACTTGGAGCAGGTAGCAGAAAGTGCTCGCTTAATAGAGGCTGAGTGCTCAAAGAATGTCATGTTCGAGTGACAAATCGTTTCATTGTAAAAACAATGTTATTTTAGTTATGGAGGCTATGTTTATACTTTTCGCCCGAAAGTGTTATTGTGCCTCCTGTGCGGCCGTTTTATGTATATATGCAATTTTGAAAGTTAGCAGTCGTTGGCTTCAGCCCCCATGAATATAATGCGGGGGTGTTCGCAAAAATATGCGTAATCACACTTGATCCAACGTCTTGGTCCATTAAGGAGGTGATCGCACGTCGAACTAGGCAACCGGACTATATAGCTTTAACACTTTCACTTAGCCATAGGAGTTTGATGGTGGGGCTACTATGTAGCCCCTGGTACTTTTGCGTGCATCCGAATACGGGCGCGTGTGTACATGACCGGGAAACGGTCCTTCGTTAATGCGGAGGAATCCTAAAGATTCCGCTAAGTCTTCGAGTGGTTGAATAGTCTCTCGCTATATCATGACAGTCACTTTTCGGCTTTCCCTACTGAGGTGCTCATCCGGAATAACCAGGGCACAATCGCAGTAGTTCTCCTTTGGCCGCCTTAGCCGATAAGAACGGAACGTAAGGCGGCAAATCCAGGAGCCGGCAAACCCAACATTTGACCAAAGACATGATTCGGAGCTGATGCATATAAGGCCAAACTCGCGACGCCGAACACTCCCGAAGGTATTCGGAATTTATAACATATACTGGGCTGAGTAATGCTTTTTATTATGAACCCTGTATTTCCAGGTACATGCATTAGTCTATCGTGGCGAAATGCCAATAACGGCAGTATCATCTGTGGGTGTAGTACCCATGGGATGTGTAAGCAACAAGAGACAATAAAGAAGGTTTACACAGGGGCTTAATCTAAAGAGAAACTTTGAGCGGGGCCCTGCTGCACGTCTGTGCCTTTGTCTCCGTTGTGCCGTGTCCTGGGAGGGTGTCACACGAATGGTGTCTGTAAAAAGGAAAACTCATGTAGAAGAGTATGACGTAAGCGTGCGAAGAGTTGGCTATCACCAATGGATAGTAAAAGTGTAAGACATTGCCCTGTTAATAAGGTCAAGCCAAGAGTTGGGCTTTATTAAATATCTATAGCCCCTGGTGTCCTCTATGGGATTACATGTGTGGCGCCCAGATCAGGTTTATCTAGGCTGCCGGACTCGTCTAACCGTGTTCGTCGTCTTAACGACCAATCATGCTTTTTGGTATTAGAGGCCGCTTAGAGTCCGGCTGCTGGAGCGGTCTCATACTCTTCTACGCGTAAGGAACGCTCTGTATTTCCATTGACGGTGATGACGCCACGTGGACCGGGCATCTTGAGTTTAAGGTAGGCGTAGTGCAATACTGCGTTGAAGCGGCCGAAGGCCGTTCTCCCGAGCAATGCATGATAACCACTTCGGAGGGGGGCGATGGTGAAGATTAGTTCTTCGCTTCTGAAGTTGCCTGGGGAACCGAATGTCACCTCTAGTAAGAGGGAGCCCCTGCAGCGGGCTTCGACGCCTCGTATTACCCCTTCAAAGGAGGTGTTACTTTGGCTAATTCTGGATGGGTCTATCCCCATCCTGCGGACAATGTCTTGGTATATTAGATTAAGACTACTGCCGCCGTCCATGAGGACGCGAGTGAGATGGTATTCGTCGATTATTGGGTTGAGCACCAAGGCAGCTGATCCTCCGTGCTGCGTACTAGTCGGGTAGTCCCTGTGATCGAAGGTGATCGGGCAGGCCGACCAGTGGTTAAGTTTGGGGGCGACGGGCTCTATAGCGTACGCGTCTCTGAGCGCACATTCGCGCCTTCTCGTGGGTATGTGAGTCGCGTGGATCATGTTTACTGTTTTTACCTCTGGTGGGAATTTTTTCTATCCCCTAGTGTTCGGCTGGCGAGGCTCATCCTCGTCTTCACTTGGTGTTTCCCTTCCCTTGTGATAGGCATTTAATTTTCCGGCCTGCTTAAAGACCTACCATTCTCTATGAGTGTGGTTCATAGGTTTTTCGGGGGTGCCATGAATTTGGCACAGTCTGTCCAGGACTTTGTTCAGGCCGGATGATCCCTCTTTGCTGCCATTAGATGGCTTCTTTTGTTGACCGGGTCGAGATCACCTGAATCCGGCGTTGGCCGTTGTGTTGTCCGGACTTTCTTCCTTGTTTCAACGTTTGTTTTTATTGCGCTCTGGCTTCCCGTTGCCATCCCTGATTTCGGATGTACTTGGGTCGCTGGTGCCTCTACGGGCCAACTAGCTGTCTTCACCCGCCCAAAAGCGGCTCATAAGGCTTGTTAAGGCTGCCATTGTCCTCGGCTTTTCTTGGCCGAGGTGTCTGGCGAGCCACTCGTCTCCGATACTGTGCTTGAAGGCCGCTAGGGCTTCGGCATCCGGGCAATCGACAATTTGATTCTTCTTAGGGAGGAATCTGTTCCAAAGCTTGTGGGCGGACTCTCTGGGCTGTTGAATTATGTGACTTAAATCATCCGCGTCGGGAGGTCGGACGTAGGTCCCTTGAAAATTGGCCCTGAAAGCATCCTCGAGTTCCTCCCAACTTCCGATTGAATTTTCGGGGAGGCTTTTCAACCAGTGCGAGCTGGTCCCTTCAACTTGAGGGGAAGGTATTTGATGGCATGGAGGTCGTCCCCACGAGCCATGTGTATGTGAAGGATAAAATCCTCAATCCAGACCCCGGGGTCTGTCGTTCTGTCATATGCCTCTATGTTCACAGGTTGAAAACCCTGTGGAAATTCGTGGTCCAGTACCTCTTCGGGAAGCACAGAGGGTGAGCAGCCCCTCTATATCTGGACGTGTTGTGGCATGCCGTCGGCTATTGTTGTGTTTGGTCCTGATTCTGAACTGGTACTCGATCAGTTTGATCGTTTTGGTGACCATAGTCCTGCGTCGGGGGGTGTCCTCTAGATCCGTAAATGGACCTCGTCGCGCCGACCTTTTTATCCAGGAGCTCACGTAAATCGTGTGCAGCGTCAGTAGCTATTTTACTACGGTTATGAAGTGGTTGGTCTGGCCTACTGGCCATATTGTTCTTCGGTGGAACGGCCTCGTCGTCGAATTCTAACAGCAACTTGCTCTTTGGATAGCTCTTTGTGTGGCGATTGTCGCCGTACTTCTCTTTGGTGTCTAGCACTTTATTCCATCTGCGATTGAGTGTTTCCTGTGCGGCCTTAAGCCTTTGCTTCTGCTTTTTTAGACTTCTCGCAGCGGCCATAAGCTTTCTGTGGAGGTTATCTCGTTCCAAACGTGTTTCCGGGATGATGAATGCGTTGTCGTCCGGACTGTGCTCTTGTCCTGGGGTAGTTTGATGAGTTCGGCCTTCGGGATCACTGTGATCGGGCGTCTGCTCCGAGTTGTGTTCGGCGTGACCTGTCTCATCCTGCTCCATCGCTGGGTCCATATGGTCGTTGTTGCCTTCGGAGTTGACTGGGGTGTCGATCTTTCTAGCGCTTTTATCGCTATTTTTACTATGGTTGGACTTGGAGCGGCGTCTGCGCCGTCGTTTTTGCTTTTGTCCAGGTGTTTTATCCTCCGTTTTGTCGCCATCGTCCTCCTTAGGCATATCCACCATGTATATATCATATGATGAGGTGGCACTCCAGTGCCCCGTGGGTGGTGGTTCTCAATCGTCTCCTGCACCGACGTCCATACCATCGGTGTCATCAGAGTCAAAGTCAAGCATGTCTGTTACGTCGTCGACGGTGGCTATGAAGTGGGTGGTGGGTGGGCAACGAATTTCTTCGCCGCCTTCTTCCCCCCTGAGCCGGACATAGTTAGGCCAAGAGTCTCCTAACAAAGAGAGGGATTTTAATGAGTTCAGCATGTTGCCAAAGGGCAAGTGCTGGAAGATATCTGCAGTGGCGAATTCCATTACCGGAACCCAGCCAGAATCGGTGGGCTCAGGGGCGCGTGGTCTGGGACCTACAACCGGACACGAGTCCAGGGGTCCGGAGACACAGGCTTCCTTGGGGATGAAGTCTGTGTTCGGCTCTCCCGCCGATGAGTGTACGGCCTCCGGGGCAGGGTCCATCCACCTATCCTCAAACGACGCAATCTGCCTCGGATTTATGTCCGGGGATCCTGCAGGTGCGATATCCCGAGTATTGTCCGACAGCAGGTCTAAGCTGTGCTCATCGTGACTGTTCGGCACTCCTGGCGTAGGCCCGAATCCGTCGAAAATTAAGTCTCCGCGGATATCGGCCGTGTAATTCAAGTTTCTGAACCTGACCTGATAGCCAGGGGCGTAGCTGTCGATCTACTCTAGATGGCCGAGCGAATTGGTTCACAGTGCAAAGCCGCCGAACACGAAGATTTGTCCGGGGAGAAAGGCCTCACCTTGGACTGCGTCGTTGTTGATGATTAAAGGAGCCATCGAGCCTTGCAGCAACGACACAGAGGAACTCTCAATGAAAGCACCGATTTGTGCGCCTAAGGCTAATGGTAACAGGAGGCAAGGGACACGATGTTTTACCCAGGTTCGGGCCCTCTCAATGGAGGTAAAACCCCACTTCCTGCTTGATTGATCTTGATGATATGCGTATTACAAGAGTTGATCTACCATGAGATCGTAGAGGCTAAACCCTAGAAGCTAGCCTATGATGATTATGATCGTCCCTATACGGACCAAACCCTCCGGTTTATATAGACACTGGAGGGGGCTAGGGTTTACATAGAGTCGGTTACAAAGAAGGAAATCTAATATCCGGATCACCAAGGCTGTCTTCCACGCAAAGGTGAGTCCTATCCGGACACGGGACGAAGTATTGAGTCTTGTAACTTCACGGTCCATCAGTCCGGCCAAAGTATATAGTCCGACTATCCGGATACCCCCTAATCCAGGACTCCCTCACCTACCACTTGTTATATTGCTTCCTATGTTGCCATGAAAGCCTCTAATAAGCCTTCCTAGCAAACCGTTGTTTGGCTATGTTAGCGCTTTTCCTCAGCCCCTCTTATAGCATTGCTAGTTGCAGGTGCAGTGCAGGTTGTTCCATGTTGGAACATGGATATGTTGGGATATCACAATATCTCTTATTTAATTAATGCACCTATATACTTGGTAAAGGGTGGAAGGCTTGGCCTTTTGCTTGGTGTTTTGTTCCACTCTTACCGCCTTAGTTTCCGTCATACCGGTGTTATGTTTCTTGATTTTGCGTTCCTAACACGGTCGGGGTTTATGGGCCCCCCTTGTCTCTTCGCCTAAAGTAAAGCTTTCGCGAGGAGATCCAACATTGGTTTTACCATTTGCCTAAGATTAACTAAAATTTGCATAGGGAGTAATTAACCTGAGGCCTCTTAATTAACCCCCCGGGCCAGTAATCGACATGAGTGTTGCTCCACCTACCTAGCAGTCGGCGGTGCCGCCTCGGGGCAACTCGAGGTCTTTTGGCTATCGTACACTTTGCATAGACGGGTGAGTCCGTAGATAGAGAGCGCGCGGCTCTAGACACGGATCTGACTCATCGGGAGATCTCCTTTGGATTGTTTTCCTTTCTTCGAAGAGCTAGTGCACCGGGATTCCTAGAATACTCGGGTTGTCCCGCGATGGAGGATTGTCTCCGCGGATCATGATCTTGTCATGGGCTAAGTTGGGACACCCCTGCAGGGTTTAAACTATCGAGAGTCATGTCGTGGTTATATGGCAGATGGGAGTTTTTAATATCCGGTTGTAGCAAACTTGACACTAAATTCTTTAAAATACACCAACCGCGTGTGTAACCATGATGGTCTCTTTTCGATGTGGCTCGGGAAGAGAACATGGTGGGGTTATGTTTGAATGTAAGTAGTTCAGTATCACTTCTTGATCATTAATAGTTTGCGACCGTTGCGTAGCTTCTCATCTTAATCTGGTATCCGTAAGTTAGCCACCATACATATGCTTAGAGCTTGCTGCAACTCCACCTAATGACCATACCTTACCCAGTTAAGCTTTATTAGTCTTGATATCGTGGGTGATATGATTGCTAAGTCCCCGTGGCTCACAAAATACTACAAACACAGTTGCAGGTACCGATGAGACTGATGCAGGTGATGCCACTGAGCTCAGGTGGGAGTTCGACGAAGACCGTGGCCGTTACTATGTTTCCTTTCCCGAAGATCATTAGTGGTGCCCAGTTGGGTCGATCAGGACTTAGCTTGGGTGGTTGTCTTTTATTCGTTTGTTTTTGTCCTTAGCCGGACTCTGTGTTCATCTTGAATGATTGTATTACTTGACGATAATTGTGTGACATTATGGCGATTGTAAGCCATAGCTCGTACTCTATCTATTCAGTACATGAGATGTGCAAAGATACAACCACTCTTGCGACCATACCAATATGCGCTTATGCCCCAAGTCGTTCCTCGACATGTGTGGAGTATAGTCGCATATTGGGTGTTACAGCTGACCCACTCCGGACACTCCATCGTTTAAGTCATGTCTATTGCGATAAAGCAATGTATTTGGCCTCTTAAATCCATTGTGGGTCCTTTATGGAACTACAACACGGAGAACGACGCGTCTCGCTATACGCAAAAGGGTCCATATAACCAAGCCGCATTGGCTACCATGCTGGTGGACCTTTATAAGGGAGAAGAAGAAGACTTCGCCTGTTTAAATTGTCGGGGTGGCTTCTTCATGTTCAAGCCCATCGATTGGGTAAGTGTCCGTTGTGTATCAACACTTTCTTTCTTCATCATTGGGGTGTGTTGACTGGATATTCTGACTGCCTTTTGAAACAGGCGTGGAGGAAGGTAGTCGAAAACATCTATTGCCCCCCCCCTCAGCCAGAGGACCATGCACGTAGTGAAGACTCCGGATTCCATGAGGATCCGGATATATTCATGGAATTTGAATACAGAGTTTATTACCAGGTGAGCCTTGATGGCTCGGAAGTAGCTATTATGGCCGATTACCCCGATTTTTACCCCTTCGTTAAGTTAAGTGTTTGGAAATCTTTTAAAGAGAGTGACATTTCTGCTCATAACTTACCCTCTGCACTAGGCCGTGTTTCGCAGGATCGGTGCTCAGGAGTCGTACCCAAGGTCGAGCAACAAGAAGGATGGCACCCGCAAGGGGTGGCTGTGCGAAGCGACAGGAAGCTGGGAGCGCCACTGAGCCTGCTCCATCACCAAAAAGGTATATTTCTTATTTCATACTTGGGCGTAAAGCCAAATTGCCATTTTCATCCTCCCTCTATCATCTCAGGAGAGGTATACGGCGAACCGTGCCAAAGATCCCAGCAAGCCGAGTTGCATCCTATGCCATGCTGAATTCGTCAACTAGGAAGAGGGTGCATAAAGGGGCGGCGCCACCTCATCCACCTCATGAAGATCCGTATGAAGTGTCCATCACTAACTCCGAGGTGGAGAGTGCGATGAATCACCGTCTCTTAAAAGAGACCCTGCGTGCCCCGACCTTTTCAGAGCAAGAGTTTGCCGCTCTTAGCACCGTGGTCGCGTACATCCGAGCTGCCCGGGATGGGTTTACGGGAGTTACTCACCTATTCTCAAAGGATATCCAGGTGAAAATTTATGCAAATCTAATATATAGATACCAGTAGCCCCCGAGACTTAAAGCGGTAAGAATTAACCGATTTGAGGATCATTTATTACCACAGGTTGTCAAGGAGAAGAACAACGCATTGTCCTAGGAGGTCGAGACAAGTCGTACACAGCTAAATGCCGCCGTCACAGAGCTTGAAGAAATGAAGAGTACCCCAATGACGGGGGGAAAAGATAAAAAATCTTGAAGAGGAACTTAAAAAGCAGGCTGAAGAGATAAAGAGCTTGAAGGCTCAACTCTTGGATGCGCAACAGGAGAACCAAAAGCTGAAGAGCAGCATATTCGGTATGACTCTACAACCATTCGAAGTAGTGATATACTTATATTATACGGAATATTATAATTCGGTCCTTATAGGTCTGTTAACCAGCCACCTAGGAGAGGAAATGTCCGGGCTTCAAAGCGACGTTCTAAAAGAACTGCCAAAGCTGCACGAGCATGCGCGAAAAGCCATGAAGAACATGGCCAAAGACTTATGGCCATCTGATGCCTCTCCAGAAAGTATGGAGGGGTTGGCAGATCTATTAAAGGGTGCTCGGCGTCGCTTCAAGCTGTGGAAGACGTTTGTGTGTCGGGAAGGTGCGCGAGAGGCATGTGCCATGGTGAAGACACGCTACACCGGACTCGATATGAATCATATGGCCCGAGTTGGACCTTAGGGACTAGATAGGAAATAAATTCCTGTAAATTTGGTATATGACCAAGTAATGATAGCAGCAAATATTCGCAGCAAGATTGTAAGCTAGATAGCCTTTTAGATGGCATCGAAAGAGAGTAGACGTTCGGTTCTATGTATCAATGTACTTTATGGCTGAAATTGTCTCCTGCCGAACTTAGTAAAAGAAATTTTTTTCATCGCAGACATTTGGCTTCTACCTCCGAACCAAGAATTTGGAGTGTTTCCTTATACTATGTTTAACTAAGAAATGTTTAGTATCTCCAGAAACCAGGCAATCTGGTCACTTTGCTCAAACAGACAAAATATGTTCGGGGAGATATGTTATATTACTATTATACATAAGAAACATCTTCCAAGAAAAATAGTTCCGTTAGGGGTTCCTTTCCTTGGGTTTTTCATGCTGAATGATGCAGGCCTAGGCTCATATCTGAATTACAGACAGCCGTTTTTGTAATTGTTCCAAAAAATAGTTCGTCGTTTATTTGCCGACCACTTATTCCCTTAAGAACGCTAGCTTTCAGCTTCACCCGTCTGATGTACAGATCCGGATAACCCGGTTGTAACAATCGTAGAGGTACTCCCTTTACACCCTAGGCAACCAATCGGGAACGTAGGGTATAAACATAGGAGCAAGGCAACCCAGCTTGGCAAAAACTTAAGTTATAGAGGTGCATAAAATAGCAAAAGCAACAACCGTCATGGACAAAGGAAGCTTATAAGCTTTTAATAATGTGCTTCATTAAAGAAGCCCCCATGTATGGTGGGGTGTATACATTTAAAGATGTGTACCACGAATAATGCAATTGATCCGAACATACATTGCGAAGGAAAAGGAAAAAATCAAAAAGGGAGAGAAAAAGGAAAAAACCTAGTTTAAGTGAAACCTAAGGAGGCCGAACTTATGCGTAGAATCTTCGGAGCCGGACAGCGTTCCATGGGTTCGGCTCAAGGTGATTATCTGCTGCACTGCGAAGGTGATAGGCTCCTCCAGTAAGGACTTCATCTATGAAGAAGGGGCCCTCCCATTTGGGTTTGAGCTTGTCCTTTTTCTTTTCCGGGAGACGTAATACAAGTTCTCTGACATTGTATGTCTTATCCCGCACTTCTCTACTTTGGTAATGCTTGGCCTCTTGTTGATAGAATGCAGAACGAGCCTTAGCAACATAGCGCTCATCCTCGAGTCCGTCTAGGTCATCCTGCTGATCTAATTCGGCTTCTCTCTCTTCATACATATGCACTCTAGGTGAGTCATGAATAATGTCGCAGGGCAATACGGCCTCTGTGCCATACACCGTAAAGAAGGGTGTGTATCGGGTCATTCGATTAGGTTTGGTCCGAAGTCCCAAAGTATGGAATCGAGTTCCTCAACCCAGTGCTTGTCTGATTCTCGTAAAGAGCACACTAGTCTGGGCTTAATGCCACTCATGATTAGACCTTTGGCCCTTTCGACTTGGATGTTTGTTCGAGGGTGGTAACGGATGCATAGTCGAGTTAATGCCCAACTTAGCACACCAAGTTTTCACCTCATCAGCTGTAAACTTGGAGCCATTATCAGTGATAATACTGTGCGGGACACCATAGCGATGGACTACGCTGAATAAAAAGTCGATCACTAGCCCTGCCTCAGCTGTTTTTACTAGTTTGTCTTCTATCCATTTAGTGAATTTATCTACCATTACTAGCAAGTATTTCATTTTGTGGCTTCCCCCTTTAAGGGGGCCAACCATATGAAGTCCCCAGACTGCGAGGGACAAGTAATGGGGATTGTTCTTAATGTGGTGGGAGGCATGTGACTTTGATTAGCAAAAAGCTAACAGCCCATGCAAAGTTGAACCAGGGCTTGAGCGTCTGCTCGAGCTGTGGGCCAGAAAAATCTTGTCTGAAACACCTTACTTACGAGGTCTCGAGCTACGGCATAATGACCGCCCAGGCCAGCATGTATTTCTGCCAAGAGTTGCCTTCCCTCCTCTTAGGAGATACACCTTGGGAGGACTCCGGTAGTGCTCTTTTTGTACAGTTCACCCTCATGCACTTTGAAGGCTTTAGAGCGCCAAACTATGCACCGAGCTTCATTTCGATCGTCGGGAAGCTCCTGCCTATTAAGGTAGGCCAGGAATGGTTCAGTCCAGGGAGTGATAACAGCCATGATCTCATGAGCAGAGGGTGTTATCTCTATATCCGGACCCCCGATGGTGTTGGTACTGTGTTCGGCAGTTGGGTGTGTGATTAGGTCCGTACTATCTTCTCTGCTCTCATCCTGCCATACTACGGATGGCTTAAAGAGCCTTTCCACAAAAGTGTTAGGTGGCTCAGAGTCGTGCTTAGTGCCCATACAAGCGAGGATGTCGGCTTCCTGATTATTGTCTCAAGTGACATGATGGAACTCAAGTCCTTCAAACCGAGCTGATATTTTAATATGGTATTTCGATATGCTGCCATTTCTGAAATTTTAGTAACTTCAAAATAAAAGTGAATGAACTAAACAAGATTGGTAGAAACTACTCCTACAAGTGCCTAGAGCCTATATCATGCATCAGAATTACTTGGGACGTCATAAATTTGACATGCAAGCTCAGGAACAAGGTCACCTATGCAGAAAATTTTTGCAATGAATAAAGCACTAGAACAAAAACTAATTGGACCAATGGAGGAGTCACATACCAAGCAACAATCTCCCAAAGCAGTTTTATGAATGGAGCTTTGAGCAAGGAGATCGAAAATCACAGCAAAATGAGCTAGAACTCGTGCTTGAGCTGGATGGGGATTTTTTTTTGGGAAGAAGATGGAGTGTGTGGGTGCAGGAATAAGTGGAGGGGGCCCACCGTGGGCCCACGAGACAGGGGGCGCGCCTAGGGGGTGTGGGCGCGCCCTCCACCCTCGTGGCCTGGTGCTTGCCCCTCCTGCAGTGTTTTCAGTGCCTAAAATCCTCAAATATTCAATAAAAAATCATGCTAAATTTGCAGGGCATTTGGAGCACTTCTATTTTTGGGATATTTTTTATTGCACGGATAAATCAGAAAACAAACAGATAATACTATCTTTGCTTTATTTATTCTAACTAACAGAAAGTAAAAAGAGGGTACAGAAGGTTGTGCCTTCTAGTTTCATCCATCTCATGGTCATCAAAATGAATCCACTAACAAGGTTGATCAAGTCTTGTTAACAAACTCATTCGGAATAACACGAAACCGGAGAAATTTTGAATAACAGTAAGTTACCTCAACGGGGATATGAACATCCCCAACAATAAGAATATTATACTTTTTCTTGACAGTGGGGAGAGGAAATTCAAAACCTCCAATAATGCTAGTTGGAACTTTTCCAATACAATTGATGTTATGAACTTGAGATTGTTTCCTCGGAAAGTGTACCATATGCTCATTACCATTAACGTGAAAATTGACATTGCCTTTGTTGCAATCAATAGCAGCCCCTGCAGTGTTCAAAAAGGGTCTACCAAGGATAATCGACATACTATCATCCTCGGGAATATCAAGAATAACAAAGTCCGTTAAGATAGTGACATTTGCAACCACAACAGGCACATCCTCACAAATACCGACAGGTATAGCAGTTGATTTATCAGCCATTTGCAAAGATATTTCAGTAGGTGTCAACTTATTCAATTCAAGTCTACGATATAAAGAGAGAGGCATAACACTAACACCGGCTCCAAGATCACATAAAGCAGTTTTAACATAATTTCTTTTAATGGAGCATGGTATAGTTGGTACCCCTGGATCTCCAAGTTTCTTTGGTATTCCACCCTTAAAAGTGTAATTAGCAATCATGGTGGAAATTTCAGCTTCTGGTATCTTTCTTTTATTTGTAATGATATCCTTCATGTACTGAGCATAGGGATTTACCTTAAGCATATCAGTTAAGCGCATACGTAAGAAGATAGGTCTAATCATTTCAGCAAAGCGCTCAAAATCCTCATCATCCTTTGTCTTGGATGGTTTAGGAGGAAAGGGCATGGGTTTCTGAACCCATGGTTCTCTTTCTTTACCGTGCTTCCTAGCAACAAAATCTCTCTTATCATAACATTGATTCTTTGATTGTGGGTTATCAAGATCAACAACAGGTTCAATCTCTACATCATTATTATTGCTAGGTTGAGCATCAACATGAACATTATCATTAACATTATCACTAGGTTCATGTTCATCACCTGATTGTGTTTCAGCATAAGAAATAGAAATATCATTGGGATTCTCAGGTGTGTCTACAACAGGTTCACTAGAAGCATGCAAAGTCCTATCGTTTTTCTTTTTCTTCTTTTTGGAAGAACTAGGTGCCTCTAAATTATTTCTCTGAGAATCCTGCTCGATTCTCTTAGGGTGGCCTTCAGGATACAAAGGTTCCTGAGTCATTCTACCCGTTCTAGTAGCCACTCTAACAGCAAATTCATGTTTATTATTTAATTCATCGAGCAAATCACTTTGAGCTTTAAGTACTTGTTCTGCTTGAGTGGTAACCATAGAAGCATATTTGCTAATGAGTTTAAGTTCACCTTTAACTCTAGCCATATAATCACTCAAGCATCCTATCTCGAAAGAATTATTCTTTAATTCTCTACCAACATAAGCATTAAAACTTTCTTGCCTAGCCATAAAGTCATCAAATTCATCTAAGCATAGGCTATGAAATTTAGTAGACGGAATTTCAACTTTATCATATCTACAGAGAGAATTTACCTTTACTACCTGTGTCGGGTTATCAAGATAATGTGTTTCTTCAACAGGCGGTATATTAAGACCATGTATTTCTTCAATAGGTGGTAAATTCTTAACATCTTCAGCTTTAATACCTTTTTCTTTCATTGATTTCTTTGCCTCTTGCATATCTTCAGGACCGAGAAATAGAACACCTCTCTTCTTATGAGTGGGTTTTGGAATAGGCTCAGGAGTTGGCTCAATTGGTTCAGGAATTGGCTCAAGGAGAGTCCAATCATTTTCATTAGTCAACATATTATTCAATAGTAATTCAGCTTGGTCGACTGTTCTTTCCCTGAAAACACAACTAGCACAACTATCCAAGTAGTCCTTGGAAGCATCGGTTAGTCCATTATAAAAACATATCAAGTATTTCATTTTTCTTAAGAGGATGATCAGGCAAAACATTAAGTAATTGGAGAAGCCTCCCCCAAGCTTGTGGGAGACTCTCTTCTTTGATTTGCACAAAATTATATATTTCCTGCAAGACCGCTTGTTTCTTATGAGCAGGGAAATATTTAGCAGAGAAGTAATAAATCATATCCTGGGGACTATGCACGCAACTAGGATCAAGAGAATTAAACCAAGTCTTAGCATCACCCTTGAATGAGAACAGAAATATCTTAAGGATATAATAATAGCGAGACTTCTCATCATTAGTAAACAGGGTAGCTATATCATTCAACTTGGTAAGATGTGCCACAACAGTTTCAGATTCAAGTCCATAAAAAGGATCAGATTCTACCAAAGTAATTATTTCAGGATCAACAGAGAATTCATAATCCTTATCAGTAACACAGATAGGTGAAGTAGCAAAAGCAGGGTCAGGTTTCATTCTAGCATTAAGATATTGCTGCTTCCATTTAGCTAATAACTTCTTAAGATCATATCTATCTTAGCAAGGAAAATTATCTCTAGCAGCTTCCTCATCCATCACATAACCCTCAGGAACAACAGGTAATTCATAATCAGGGGGAGAACTTTCATCATCACTATCATCAAGAATAGCATCTTAAATAATTTCATTCTCTCTAACCCTAGCAAGTTGTTCATCAAGAAATTCACCTAATGGCACAGTAGTATCACGCATAGAAGTAGTTTCATCATAGGTATCATGCATAGCAGAAGTGGCATCATCAATAACATGCAACATATCAGAATTCATAGCAGTAGCAGGTTTAGGTGTCGCAAGCTTACTAATAACAGAAGGAGAATCTAGTGCAGAGCTAGATGGCAGTTCCTTACCTCCCCTCGTAGTTGAGGGCAAAATCTTAGTTCTTTCATCTTTCAAGTTCCTCATAGTGACCAGTAGATATAAATCCCAACTGGATCAAAGAATAGAGCTATGCTCCCCGGCAACGGCGCCAGAAATTAGTCTTGATAACCCACAAGTGTAGGGGATCGCAACAGCTTTCGAGGGTAGAGTATTCAACCCAAATTTATTGATTCGACACAAGGGGAGCCAAAGAGTATTCTTAAGTATTAGCAGTTGAGTTGTCAATTCAACCACACCTGGATAACTTAGTATCTGCAACAAAGTATTTAGTAGGAAAGTAGTATGATAGTAATGGTAACGGTGGCAAAAGTAAAGATAATAGTTTTGTAGTAGTTGTAACAGTAGCAACGGAAAAGTAAATAAGCAAAACACAATATGTGAAAAGCTCGTAGGCATTGGATCAGTGATGGATGATTATGTCAGATGCAATTCCTCATGTAATAGCTATAACATAGGGTGACACAGAACTAGCTCCAATTCATCAATGTAATGTAGGCATGTATTTCGAATATAGTCATACGTGCTTATGGAAAAGAACTTGCATGACATCTTTTGTCCTACCCTCTCGTGGCAGCGGGGTCCTAGTGGAAACTAAGGGATATTAAGGCCTCCTTTTAATAGAGAACCAGAACAAAGCATTAACACATAGTGAATACATGAACTCCTCAAACTATGGTCATCACCGAGAAGTATCCCGATTATTATCACTTCGGGGTTGTCGGATCATAACACATAATAGGTGACTATAGACTTGCAAGATAGGATCAAGAACTCGCACATATTCATGAAAACATAATAGGTTCAGATCTGAAATCATGGCACTCGGTCCCTACTGACAAGCATTAAGCATAGCAAACTCATAGCAACATCAATCTCAGAACATAGTGGATACTAGGGATCAAACCCCTAACAAAACTAACTTGATTACAAGGTAAATCTCATCCAACCCATCACCGTCCAGCAAGCCTACGATGGAATTACTCATGCCCGGCGGTGAGCATCATGAATTGGTGATGGAGGATTGTTGATGATGACGACAGCGAGGAGCCCCGAACGGACTCCAGATCAGCCCTCCCGAGAGAGATTAGGGCTTGGCAGCGGCTCCGTATCGTAAAACGCGATGAAACTTTCTCCCTGGGTTTTTTTCTCCGTGAAACGGAATATATGGAGTTGGAGTTGAGGTCGGTGGAGCGTCAAGGGGCCCATGAGACAGGGGGGCAAGCCCAGGGGGGAGGGCGCGCCCCCACCCTCGTGGACAGGGTGTGGGCCCCCTAGCCTTGATTCTTTCGCCAGTATTTTTTATATTTTCCAATACTTATCTCCATGGATTTTCATGCCATTTCGAGAACTTTTGTTTTCTGCACAATAAACAACATCATGGAAGTTCTGCTGAAAACAGTGTCAGTCCAGGTTAGTTTCATTCAAATCATGCAAGTTAGAGTCCAAAACAAGGGAAAAAGTGTTTGGAAAAGTAGATACGTTGGAGACGTATCACAGATTAGAGCTAATATTTACATCACAATTGAAGAAAAAGTTGTGAGAAGGTGTTAAATTACAATTGATCCATGCTTTCATTGGAAGCAACTTCCCCCGAGCTCTGTCTAAATCAACAAGGCATGTTGGGGGGAAAAGTAGCTATCGGGAGCATGCAACAATCCGATCATTTTGTGCAGTTCCACAAAAGTAGAGCTGGGTGTCCGTGTTCCAAAGATATTAAGTGTGATTACAATAATAGAGGACTGTTGATGAAACAATAAACACACAAATAGAAGCTGGTCACCTTTGCAGTCTCTCTTAAGACTAACTAGTTGGAGAAGATTAAGCTAATAGTTGGAGAAGATTAGGCTCAGAGTTGGATGAGGAGGATAGAGCAAAACTAATCTCCCTTTGTGTAGTCGCACTAAAATGTAGAGATGTTGTCTGTGTGACATTTCGGTAGAACTACACAAAACACTCTTAAGAAAAAAGCGATTTGTGTAGTTCACCAAAAGGTCACAGTAGCAACGAGGTGAAATGGATAGCCATGTTTGCAAAAAAGAGGTAGAAAGGAAATAATTATTGGCAAATAATAGTTGATGACACATACGACGACAAAAAAGAGGAATATTCCTTGTCTTAAGGGAAGATAACATCACAGTTGAGTTTATCTAAAATGGTGCAAGGACGAGACTGCAATATGGAAAGTACGCAGGACGAGCGACGTTATGGCAAAGAACTAGGGAAGACTCACATGCAAGATTTTCCGCATGCAGCGACGTGGGAATATGGGTAGTGGAGCAAGGCCAGAGGGGATACCTGGGGGTCATCGAGATGTAACTAGGAGGCGGCGGCGGGCGGGATCTGACCATACTGTGGCAGCGAGCAAGTGTCGTAGGCCCTACCACGCCGGAGCTTGGTCAAAGAGAACGGCGGGTACCATAGATCGTTATGTGCCGCCTCGGCACCGTCGATCGGAGAAATGATGCAGATCCTCCCTTTCCGCCGGCGGACGGGATGCGGCCGGATCAGTGACCAATGGTGAGAGATAGGGAGGCCACCACCGCCTTGTGTGAGATACTCTGAAGAGAGACAAACCCCGTCAGGCAGGCTCCATTATATATAGTGGAGATTACTATTTTTTCTCCATAAAGATCGTTTTATATTCTGTATACGTTCCATTGAGCAATATAACTTCATTTAAACATAACGCGCCAACACATCAAGTCGAACTTTGTTTCGTGCACGCATGGTACACGACCTCCGTGGGTAAACAACCGCTACACGCGCTCAAATTAGCACATGGGCTGCCATTTCGTACAGAAATGAGCTCCACTGTGCCCCCGCGCGGGTGTGGCTGGGCACGAAGCATGAGCACGTGCACCTATTCTCTTCATGTACGTACACCACTTATGTGGGTTTGTCTGAGAGATATACACAAACCTAGATAGAGATAGTGTGTGGGTTCCTGAGTGTTTTTTATTGGGGAGGGGGTGTGTGAGAGATAGATAGGGAATATGTGTCGATGATATTTCAAATAAAAAATGTAACATATGCAATGTGTGTGATATAGAGCTCTGGATATATCATATATATCGAGGGGGCGATCCATGAGAAGAGAGTGGAGGTATCATCGGCGTGAGGTATCCATAGAATGGAAGAGAGGGATGAAGTGTGTGTGTGTCTGTGTGTGTGTCTGTGTGTGTGTTTGCGCACACGATTGATAGAGTGCCATCAAATTTGTGTGTGCCCACGTCAAAGATATAGGGTGGCTGGCCTACTGGAACTTCAGAGGGGACAAGTGTAGTTTGTCTCTGTGGCATGGATACCCACCTATAGCGTTTGACTATCAATGTGTGAGGGGGGACAGAGACCTAACTATAGAGGTAAAATGGTTGGTATATGTGTGGAGGAGGAGAGAGACCTACCTTATGTATCGAGGGAGATCGACCGGCATCTTTGCATATGTGTAGGAGAGGAATAAGGTTGGGAGAGAGACAGAGCTAGAGTGTGGTATGTCTCCAACATATCTATAATTTTTGATTGTTCCATGTTGTTATATTATCATTCTTGGATGTTTTACAATCATTTTATATCATTTTTTGGTACTAACATATTGACATAGTGCCAAGTGCTAGTTGCTGTTGTCTGCATGTTTTTTACATCGCATGAAATCAATACCAAATGGAGTCCAAACGCAGCAAAACTTTTTGTGGATTGTTTTGGGCCAGAAGACATCCAGTGGGCCAGGAACACACCTGAAGTGAGCTTCGAGGGGAGCACAACGCACCAGAGCGCATCTGGGGGCCAAAGCGCGCCCCGGTGGGTTTTGCCCTCCTCGTTGGCCTCCCGCACCGCCTCTTTGCTCTATAAATACCACAATATTCCAGAAACACTAGGGGAGTCGACGAAAATCAATTCCAGCCACCACAGATCCATATGATGTTAGTCTTTTTGCGGTGTGTTCATTGGGATCGATGAACTTTGAGTTTATAATCAGATCTATGTTTTTATCCATGAAAGTTATTTGATTATTCTTTGATCTCTTATATGCATGATTGATTATAGCCTCGTAATTCTTCTCCGATATTTGGGTTTTGTTTGGCAAACTTGATCTATTTATCATGCAATGGGAAGAGGTGCTTTGTGATGGGTTCGATCTTATGGTGCTTGATCCCAGTGGCAGAAATGGAAATGACACGTATGTATCGTTGCTATTAAGGATAACAAGATGCGGTCTACTTCTACATAAATAGATCTTGTCGACATCATGTCATCGTTCTTATTGCATTACTCCGTTTTTCCATGAACTTAATACACTAAATGCATGCTGGATAGCGGTGGATGTGTGGAGTAATTTTATTAGATGCAGGCAGGAGTCGGTCTACTAATCTTCGACGTGATGCCTATACAATGATCATTGCCTGGATATCGTCGTGATTATTTGAAGTTCTATCAATTGCCCAACGATAATTTTTTCCCACCATTTTTTATTTTTCTCGAGAGAAGCCACTAGTGAAACCTACGGCCCCTCGGTCTCTTTTCATCATATTTGCTTTTGCGATCTATTTTCCTTTGCTTTTATTTTCATATGTATTAAACCAAAAATACAAAAATAACTTGCTGCAATTTATTTATTCCATGATCTACTAATCATATATACCACTTTTATCTCACGTTATTTGCCTATCTTGAGGTGTCGTACCCGAAAGGGATTGACAACCCCTTTTACACGTCGGGTTGCATGTATTTGTTATTTGTGTGCATGTGTTGTTTACGTGCTGTGAGGAGGTTCTCCCACTGGTTCGATAACCTTGGTCTCATCACTGAGGGAAATACCTACCATCTCTATATTGCATCATCCCTTCCTCTTTGGGGAAATACTGACGTAGTTCTAGCAGACATCAAAAGGAATTTCTGGCACCGTTACCAGGGAGGATCTTCAACATCAACTAGGTTCCTAATCACAAATCTCATCTACTCGTAATTTACATTATTTGTCATTTGCATCTCGTTTTCTTCTCTCCCACTTCACAAAAATTTCCATTTTATTCGCCCTCTTTTATGTTTGCCTTTTTATTGTCAGAGCTCATGTTTGCTTGTGTGCCATGTGCCCTCTATTTGCTTGCATCTTCGCTTGCTAAAAATCGATTGATATGGATCCTCATCCACTTGCTAATCTTTTCAAAAGATCTGATTATGTTGAACCAATTGCTAGTGAGTTGAGTGTACTTGATTATCTCTATGAAGTTTTACTTGAATTCGTGAATCTGAAAATTGTGATGAAGTGCTAAAAGAAGAAATTTATGAAGTGATTCACATAGTTCCTTGAATGAAAATCATGATTGCAATGGTGTTATTATAAATTCTATCAATGTCAATTGTGTTAATAATATGCAAAACCCCAAGCTTGGGGATGCTAATTTTGATATGTCCACTAATTATTGCAATGATCATGATTGGGGTGATTCTTCTTATGATCTTGAAAATTTATTTCAGTCTCATGATGAATATGTTTGCAATAATATTGGAAGTGGGTTTGCAGAGGTCATGACTTTATTTGAATATAATCCCACTACTTTGGAAGAGTGTCAACTTTGCATGCATGTGGATCATATAGAGAATATGTTATGTGATAGCTATATTATTGAATTCGAGTATGATCCTACATGCAACTATTATGAGAGAGGAAAATGTGGTTGTAGAAATTTTCATGTTACTAAATTACCTCTCGTCATGTTGAGATTGCTATTGTTTATGTTATATTACTTGCATATGCTAGATGTTTCTTGTCTTGATAATTTGCAAAATGCCTATGCATAGGAAGTATGTTAGAATTAAATGTGTTTGTCACATTTTTTATTATGCTCCCTTTGTGCTTCAATTCTTTACTTTCTTGTGAGCATCATTGAAGTCTCAAGCCTATCTTAATGGCTATAAAGAAAGAGCTTGTTGGGAGGCAACCCAAGGAATAAAATAATTGTTTACTTCTTATTTTATGTTCTTGTATACACAATTATACCTCTAGTTAGATGTGTTTTGTGGTTTAAATTAGTGTTTGTGCCAAGCAAGGCCTTTGGGATGATTCGGGTGAAAGTTGATTCGATCTTGCTGAAAAAGAGAAACTTTTGCACTCACGAAATTATTTTTCATTTTTATCAGAAGAGTGCTTTTGAGATTATTCTTTTTGCAGAAGATTAATAAACAAATTAGTCACGTCGTCCTAATTTTTCAGAATTTTTGGAGTTATAGAAGTATTTGAAGTAGTCAGATTTCTACGGATTATTCTGTTTTTGACAGATTTTGTTTTCTTTGTGTTGTGTGCTTGTTTTGATGATTCTATGGTTTTCTTCGATGAGTTTTTGCCATAGAAAAGTTGGAATATAGTAGATATAATGCAAAAATAGAATATGAATAGGTTTGCAACACTACTTATAGTAATGGTTTGCTTTCTTATACTAATGGATCTCACGAAGGTTTTGTTAAGTTTTGTGTGATTGAAGTTTTCAAGTTTTGGGTGATCTTACGGTGGATGAAGGAATAAGGATTAGCAAAAGGCTAAGCTTGGGGATGCCTGAGGCACCTAAGATAATATTCAAGAAGTAGCAATCAACTAAGCTTGGGGATACGCCCAAGTGGCATCCCCTCTTTCTTCTAACAACCATCGGTATTTTACTTGGAACTATATTTTTATTCGTCACATATTATGAGTTTTGCTTGGAGCGTCTTGTATGATACGAGTCGTTGCTTGTTTTGCTTTCTGTTTTAAGTGTTGAATCCTTTCTGGACACACCTTATTGAGAAACCCAAAAATTATGCTATGCTTGCTCCTATGCTTCACTTAAATTTTTAGAGCCATGGAATTGCTCTAGTGCTTCGTTATTTTTGAAGAAATGCTCTCATTCTTCACTTAGATTTATTTGGGAGTTAGTAAAAAAAATAAGAAATTTTTTCTTGCTTCACTTATATTATTTTGAGAGAAAGAAAACTTTATTCTCATGTTCTTCACTTAAATTTGTCTGAGCTTATCAGAAGTGATATATATAGTCCCAAAGTGATAGATATCCAAGGAGGATATAATAAAAACTTTCATGAAGATCAATAGACAAAATAAACTTGATTCTTAGTAATGGTCTTGAGATATGACGATATAATATGTGAGTCATGTTGATGAGTAATTGTGCTTTAGTAAGAATGTTGATGTTAAGGTTTGTGATTCCCTATGCAAGCACGAAAGTCAATAGTTATGCAATGAAATTTATATCCTACTTATGGTGCATTATTTGGTGTTACTTATGATTAATGCTTGGGTACGAGATTTTTCGTTTCTTGGTTGGTTGCTTCTCAATATTTTTGCTAGCCTTCATTTTGCACTAAGTAAGATCACTACTTGTGCATCCAAAACCCTTTAAACCTGTTTTGCCATAAGAGTCCACTATACCAACCTATATGCGGTATTTCCATGCCGTTCTAAGCAAATTTGCATGTGCCATCTCTAATTTTCAAAATAAATTTCTCTTTTGTGTGCTTTATCGCTCGCAAGGCTATGAGTGGTGGCCAATAATTTCCATTATAGATGTGTTATTCTCGCGATGAGTGTTTATTCACTTGTCATTGCATGGGAGTACGACCAAGGTATTAGGGATGCCCAGTCCTGAAATGACAAATGAATTTAGTTTATGTTGTCAAATAATAAATTCCTTGGAAAGTGTTGGTATGGAGGGCACCCGTGGATGCGGACAAGCCATGGAAAGTGAAAGTAATGGTGGAAAAAGGAATAAACTTTATTTTCTGTTTGGGAACCGCCTATGATGTATCTAGCATGGAAAGATTTGGGAGCTCTAAGTAGTTTTCGTTGGTGGGAGAAGTATGCCTCTCAAAATGTTTTTATCTCTCAATTTTTGCTTTGAGCTCTGGCACCTCTACAAGTCCCTACTTCCCTCTATGAAGGGACTTACTTTTACTTTGTACAATTTTTATTTTGAATTTGAGTCTCCATCTTCTCTTATAAAGCACCAACTAAGGAGCACTATGATCGTATTTGAGCATTGGGTGTAGCTAATATTTGAGTGTGTTTCATTAATGGATCAATCATTGAGCATAATGGGCTAGGGATAACTTGCTTTAGTGTTGATATTTTGAAAGATATGGTTGTTTGTTGGTATGCTTGAGTATTAAAGTCTTCATTTCAAAACTAGACTATTGCTTTGAACCATATAAAAGTCCAAATGTCCATGCTATTGTTAGGGAATGTAGTAATTCAAAAAAATTCCTACGATCATGCAAGATCTATCTAGGAGATGCATAGCAATGAGACAGGAGAGTGTGTCCATGTACCCTCGTAGACCGAAAGCGGAAGCATTCAGTAACGCAGTTGATGTAGTCGAACGTCTTCACGATCCAACCGATCCAACTACCGAACGTACAACACCTCCGTGTTCAGCACATGTTCAGCATGATGACGTCCCTCGAGCTCTTGATCCAGTAGAGGGTCGAGGAGAGTTTCATCAGCACGATGGCGTGGCGATGGTGTTGATGAAGTTACCGGCGCAGGGCTTCGCCTAAACACTATGACAATATGACTGAGGTTTTAAACTGTGGAGGGGGCCACTGCACACGGCTAAGAGATTGTCTGTTGTGCTTTGGGGTGCCCCCTACCCCCATATATAAAGGAGGGAGGGAGGAGGCCGGCAGCCAGGAGGGGAGCGCTCCATAGGGGGAGTCCAACTAGGATTCCCAATCCTAGTTGGAGCCCCTTCCTTTCCAAGAGCGGGAGAAAGGGAAGGAGTAGGAGAGGGAGAAGGAAAGAGGGGGGCGCCGCCCCCTCCCTAGTCCAATTCGGACTTTCCATGGGGGGCACGGGGCCTCCCTTGCGGCTCTCCTCTCCTTTCTACTAAGGCCCACTACATCCACCAGGGGGTTCCGGTAACCTCCCGATACTCCGAAAAATGTTTGAACTCTTCCGAAACCTTTCCGGTGTCCTAACATAGCCTTCCAATATATCAATCTTTATGTCTCGACCATTTCAAGACTCCTCGTCATGTCCGTGATCTTATCCGGGACTCTGAACAAACTTCGGTCATCAAATCACATAACTCATAATACAAATCGTGTCATGCCCAGTGTTTTCTAACATGTCACTTGCATTAATAAAGCATGAAAATTTGGACCAACAAAAACCTTTGCATCTTTTGGCTTTTATTTCGGAGTTGGTTTTCTCTCTATGGTTTTTCAAGTGCTCTTTAAGCTCAACATAACTTCATCTTATATACACCATCTCATTGCCCCAAACTTCTGCCCACTAATCATGCCATGTGTATAGTACAATATAGAATTTTCTTACAAAACTAATTTGGCCAAAAAGCATTTTCTAAATTTAGTTTTCCAAAACCCCCTAAATTGAGGTTTGCAATACAAGTACTTGATTTAGGGCATGAAAAATCTTTCAAAGAGTATGTTTCACTCCTATTAGGTATAGGACTCCCATAAACCACAAAAATATAATTTTAAAAGGTAATTTGCTATTTTATTTAAAGGCTTTTTTCTTTATGCCAGAAATGGTCTTTAATAGGTTAAAATTATTTTTAATGATTTAAAAATATTTGTGAAAATCTAGGGAGACTCAGTGGACATATATTGTCCATATATAAGGGTTTCAACACATGGTCATGTTCAAAATATTGGTCAAACCCCTCAAAAACCCTTTCTGGATATTTCAAGCTTTTGAAATATTTACAAAGGAAATATTCTCTAAAAATTCCAAGAAAATTCTAGAAAGTCAGACATGCATAATGTGATGATCTTGCAAGGTTTCATCCCAATCTAAATTGTTTTGGCTCACAAAAATGCCCTAAAACCCTCTCTATCCAGAATCAAATTTGAACAATATTACATTGTCAACTTTCTACTTTTACTCTCAAACCTTGTGGGCATGCTCTAAACCCTAAATGGTGACACTACACCAAGTGGTGGATCAAGGAGAATAGTTTTTCATGACTAGATCTTGGAAAAATCATTTCTGTTGATTTCTAGGGTTTACAAATATTGCATTGGCAACTTTGCGCAAATAAACTCAATCTTGGTGGAACCTCCTATTTTCCCATGCCATTTGACCCTGTTAAGCCTTATGACAAGGGGAGTTCATCTTCTTGCCCAAATCATCAACAAGCACCTTCTGCCATTTTTCTAAAAACAACAATTTGACCACTTCCACTAATCTCCATGAGTTCTACGTTTTACCACAACCCCTCCTAGTCCCCCTCTAGCACATCTATGCTTTTCTACCCTAGGAAGCAATGATGAAGGGGGGAGAACCCCATTTTTCTTCTCTGGACAGTGGATTCCTCCCTCTCTCTCTCTCAGCCTCCTTCCCTCCCCTCAGGTTTCCAAAGCATCCAAGGCTCTCCCTAGATTTTACCCACGCCCCCTTCAGCTGCCAGACGCAAGTGGACGTGTGTGGACGCGGGAAAACCGCAGATGCCGGCCGAAGTCGCGTTCTGGAGCGCCTCGCAGGGCACCCGACCGTTGACGCCGCGTCCCCCTACCACATCAAGCCTCCCCCGCGCGCCAGTCGATGCCCCTCGACGTCCGCTCCATGCCAGAAGGCCGCCCACTTGCTCCCGCGCCCTCCTCTCTCTCTTGCAGCTCGCGCCAGAGCGCCGCCCTGCTCGGCCAATGCTCGCGCCGCTCCTGTGGCCCGCCCGCAGCTCGTCCCGCTCCTCCTCTCTCTCCCGCGCACCTTAGACCACTCCCACGAGCACCCCGAGCCCTCCATTCCCTCTCTAACGGCCACCCAAATCGATCCTGGGGGCGCCCGTAGGCCGCGCCTACGGTGGACTTCGGCCAACCTATATAAGGCGCCCCGAGCCCCTCTCTCGCTTCCTGTCGCTCTCTCGCACTCCCAATCTACCTCCCGCTCCACCCATTCGACCCAGAGAAGCCTGAGCTCGAGATCGAGCTCGAGCTCCGCCGCCTCGGGTCGTCGGCGCCCACGTGGTACAGGCATCCTCCGCCCCCGTTCTCTCTCGATCTGAAACTGCGCGGCATCACTAACCCTTTCCCATCTCTTCCCCGCTCTTTTTGCAGCCGGAAACAACCGGAACCACCGACACCCGAAGCACCTCCGCCGCGTGACCTCGTTGCTGGCGAACCAGGCTGCTCCGGCGAACACCTCCACCACCCACCAAAAGGCGGCGTCCCCCTGAGTCCAACGGTGCCACCCGCTCGACCTATCGTGCCCTGTAGCGTCACCGGTGAGCTCGCCGACCCCTCTGCCGCGAGGTTAGAGATGACAGGTGGAGCCCACCTGTCATCCTCTCCTCTCCCTCGCCCCCGCTCTCTCTTGCTCTGACACTGGGCCTCACCCGTCAGGTATAAAAATATGGTGCGCGCGCCACCCCGGCTCGCCTAGGCCTCTTCCCCCATGGGCCTGCTGCACTGCAGCTGTTCTGGCCCAGCAGGCAGAGTGCCCTTTCTCTTTTTATTTTTCTGGCTCTTTTCCAAAAATTCCACAGGATTAAATATTAATCCAAATGCAATAATTCTAGTTCCTAAATTCTTGAAAAATCCCACCTATTTAATGGTGTAACTTTCATACATGCCCAACCAACTTTTCTGTACTGTTCAAATTTAAATTCAAAATTGAGCAATCAAATCCTTGTTTGAAAACCCATTGCTCTGTCCCTGTAGCTCCAAATCCAAAACTAAAAGTTTTCCCCTTCTAAGTTTTTCTCCTAGTATTTTACAAAAATAAGTTAACATTTTTTTGAGCATTTTTACTTTTTTGTTTTTATTATTGTCTTATTTTCTGTTGTTTTCTTGCGATGATTAGATCCCGTATTTGACGAAGTTGTTGAAGAAGAAGAAGGAGAAGGATTTGAAGACCTTGAAGACCAAGCCAATCAAGGCAAGTAGCCCTTTGACCATGTTTGAGAAACCTTTTTTATGCATGTCATATAGCACTTTTATTGCTTGCATCAGAGTCATGATGATGAGGTGACCACTTGGGGTGGTTTGCCTCCGTTACTGTTACTTCCTCGTTGATACTTGCATTGTGCATGACCCTACCTTCTTATGAGGTTATGCCAGTGAGAGTAGTTAGGATGCTAAAGTAGTTGCTACACAAAAAGGGACGGGAATATGCATGGTGATGGAGACAAAGTATTTTCAAAAGACTTTTCGAAAACCCCGTTGGGTGCCACTTATGCCTGAGGGAGATAATGAGATGGGTAACCACTTGATGGCGAAGTGGTGTACCGAGGCAAGTGTGTGTGTGTTGCTTTCAAAAACGGATTGGTTTAAGTTGCGACCGTTATCCCAACCTTACATGCGCAACCAATCTACCCTTATATGGGAAAGGGCATTATTGATTACCTAGTACGTGCTAACTTGGATGCCGCATTACTAGTGACGGGAGTGATTTGTGGTCACTCTCAGGATGGGGTCGTGCCAGGTAGTGCGGCCATGACTATTTTCACAGGGCACCGGACACACCGCTGGTACCCCGTGCTTGTGATATGTGATGAATATGGGAGCGTGGCTCCACGAAAAGAATCTATTATGTGACAATGTTAGGAACGAGGCCTACTACCAATCGAGTGGACTCCTTGTTAGTTACGGCTAGGGAAAGGTAATGATCGGGTGCTTACCCCGGGTACTTGAGGTACCGCGGGTCCTGGATGACACGGAAGTTCCCCTGATCTTGTGGGTAAAGTGTGCAACCTCTGCAGAGTGTAAAACTATTTGAATAGCCGTGTCCACGATCAAGGACAGTTGGGTAACTGCTCTTGGGCTACGTCCATTTGTTTACAAACCAGTGTGTGTGCTTGGTTAAGTGGGAAGGACTACTTGGGTCAAGTCAAAGGACTTGACATGATTGAGTTGGGTTGAAGCCCACTCATATGATGCATGATATCTGTAACCAGTCACTATGGTTACTTGAATTCATATGATGCATGATTTACCAGTTGTTGAACATGTCATAGCACAACAAAATTAGCTTTCTGCAAAAATTCACCTATGTCATGCATTGTTGTATCTTGAGCCAAAACATGGGTTGCTTGCGAGTACATTCAAAGTACTCATTGGCTTGCCACTGGTTATTTAATTGTCCAGGCATGGAAGAACAAGAGTTCGAAGAATAGTTCTTTGGAGACGAACATGCGAACTAGGACATTTCAGAATCAGAATGTCTGTAGGGTTAAGGCAGATGGCATGCGTTCTACCTATCGACGAAGATTTCCGTTGTTTAAGTTTATTTGGTATTCAACCCTTGTGGCTTTATCTATGTAAGACTTGACCATACTGGTCATAATTTGTGTAAAACGGTATGTATGGATGTAAGACTCTTGTTATTCAGCTTCTGTGTGTTCAGTGAGCATTGATCTCTGGGATCACTGTACACGTGCATTCGGTGATCATGACTTATGAGTCGGGGTCGCCATAGAGCTGGTATTAGAGCCATCCTGGCTGTAGGAAGCCTTAGTTAGCATGGATGTTAGATAGAACGAGACTCTCTACCAAAACTACCTATATACCATCTTTTTCTAAGAATATCCCAAGCATGGGTCATAACTTCTCTATTGACCCTTCCCCTTCCACCTTTGTAGATGGTCGCCGTACCCGAAGACCTCATGACCACTGGATTTCCCGTGCTTCTTGAGGACAGCCTCAAGAAGTGCTAGTTCACTCGCTCCCCCACCTTCTCCTATCACGAGCACTAGATCAACAACACCAAGAAGGAGTATCACGTGGAGGTAGTCGTGAGGGCGAATGGCTCCCCGACGAGCTGGTTCTTTGAGGGACCCCAGATGGTGACCCTGCTCCTCGCTGTTGAGACTGCTGCCCTCAAGGCACTGACTCGCCTCTGGGATCTTCTGCCAGAGATGGCAAGTGAGCCAGCCACCCGTTACTTGCCTTATCGGAAGGTGATGACAAGAGCAGCGCACCAGCCCCAACCATGGACGAAGGACTTCCCCTCCGTTTCTAGACCTACTTCAGCTTGTGTGCTGATAGCCTGGCACAACACCTGGCCTCGGAGTCGATGGAGCTTCGGAAGGAACTCCACGAGACCAAGGAAGTCCTCCGCCTAGCTCAGACAAAGGCGGACAGGATCAAGAAGGATGGTGCACCCCTTGGACAGCCCGTTGTTGCCTATCGACGCCGGTGACCCCCATAGGTTACGCATGCCAAGGGATCATCTCAGCCAATGAGCATTGATCTCTGGGATCACTGTACACGTGCATTCGGTGATCACGACTTATGAGTCGGGGTCCCCACAAATCGTCATCAAACATTAAGTGTGCGGACCCTATGGGTTCGAGAACTATGTAGACATGATCGAGACACATCTCCGATCAATAACCAATAGCAGAACCTGGATGCTCATATTGGCTCCTACATATTATATAAAGTTCTTTATCGGTCAAACCGCACAACAACATACGTTGTTCCCTTTGTCATCGGTATGTTACTTGCCCGAGATTCGATCGTCGGTATCATCATACCTAGTTCAATCTCGTAACCGGAAAGTCTCTTTACTCGTTCCATAATGCATCATCTCGTAACTAACTCATTAGTCACATTGCTTGCAAGGATTATAGTGATGTGTATTACCGAGAGGGCCCAGAGATACCTCTCCGATACACGGAGTGACAAATCCTAATCTTGATCTATGGCAACCCAACAAACACATTCGGAGACACCTGTAGAGCATTTTTATAATCACCCAGTTACATTGTGACATTTAATAGCACACAAGGTGTTCGTCCGGTATTCGGGAGTTGCATAATCTCATAGTCTGAGGAACATGTATAAGTGTGAAGAAAGCAGTAGCAATAAAGCTGTAACGATCATAATGCTAAGCTAACGGATGGGTCTTGTCCATCACATCAGCCTCCTAATGATGTGATCACGTTCATGAAATGACAACACATGTCCATGGTTAGGAAACATAACCATCTTTGATTAACGAGCTAGTCAAGTAGAGGCATACTAGGGACACTCTGGTTTGTCTATGTATTCACACATGTACTAAGTTTCCGGTTAATACAATTCTAGCATGAATAATAAACATTTATCATGATATAAGGAAATATAAATAACAACTTAATTATTGCCTCTAGGGAATATTTCCTTCAGCTATAAAGAAAAGAAATGTGATGAACATGTTAGGCAGCATTCCACATAAAAAATTCTGTTTTTATCATTTACCTACTCGAGGACGAGCAGGAATTAAGCTTGGGGATGTTGATGCGTCTCCAACATATCGATAATTTTTTATTGTTCCATGTTGTTATATTATCATTCTTGGATGTTTTACAATCATTTCATAGTAATTTTATATCATTTTTTGGTACTAACCTATTGACATAGTGCCCAGTGCCAGTTGCTGTTTTATGCATGTTTTTTACATCGCGGGAAATCAATACCAAACGGAGTCCAAAGGCAGCGAAACTTTTTGTGGATTCTTTTGGGCCAGAAGACATCCAGTGGGCCAGGAACGCGCCTGAGGGGAGCTCCGATGGGAGCACAACCCACCAGGGTGCGCCTGGGGGCCCAGGCGCGCCCGGGTGGGTTGTGCCCTACTCGTTTGTCCTACCACACCCCCTCTTTGCTCTATAAATACCCCAATATTCCAGAAACCCTAGGGGAGTCGACAAAAATCTATTCCAGCCGCCGCAGAGTCCAGAAACACCAGATCCAATCTAGAAACCATCACGGAGGGGTGCATCATGTCCATTAGTGCCTCTTCGATGATGCGTGAGTAGTTCTTTGTACACGTAGGGGTCCATAGTTAGTAGCTAGACGTCTTCCTCTCTCTCTCTCTCTTGATTATTAATACAATGGTCTCTTGGAGATCATATGATGTAAGTATTTTTGCGGTGTGTTTGTTGGGATCTGATGAACTTTGAGTTTATGATCAGATCTATGTTTTTATCCATGAAAGTTATTTGAGTCTTCTTTGATCTCTTATATGCATGATTGATTATAGCCTCGTATTTCTTCTCCAATATTTGGGTTTTGTTTGGCCAACTTGATCTATTTATCTTGCAATGGGAATAGGTGCTTTGTGATGGGTTCGGTCTTACGGTGCTTGATCCCAGTGACAGAAAGAGAAACGTCACGTATGTATTGTTGCTATTAAGGATAACAAGATGGGGTCTATTTCTAAATGAATAGATCTTGTCTACATCATGTCATCGTTCTTATTGCATTACTCCATTTTTCCATGAACTTAATATACTAGATGCATGTTGGATAGCGATCAATGTGTGGAGTAATAGTAGTACATGCAGGCAGGAGTCGGTCTACTAATCTTAAATGTGATGCCTATATAATGATCATTGCCTAGATATTGTCATGATTATTTTAAGTTCTATCAATTACCCAACAGTAATTGTTTTCCCACCGTTTGCTATTTTTCTTGAGAGAAGCCACTAGTGAAACCTACGGCCCCCGGGTCTCTTTTCATCATATTTGCCTTTGCGATCTATTTTCCTTTGCTTTTATTTTTAGATCTATTAAACCAAAAATACAAAAATACCTTTCTGCAATTTATTTGTTCCGTGATCTATTTATCCTATCTACCACTTTTATCTCATGTTATTTGCCTATCTTGATGCGCTGTACCCGAAAGGGATTGACAACCCCTTTTACATGTCGGTTTGCGAGTATTTGTTATTTGTGTGCATGTGTTGTTTACGTGGTGTGAGGAGGTTCTCCTACTGGTTTGATAACCTTGATCTCATCACTGCGGGAAATACCTATCGTCGCTATACTGCATCATCCCTTCCTCTTTGGGGAATACCGACGTAGTTCTAGCAGACATCAGAGTGTTTGAGGGGTTGCTGGTGGAGTTGCTTCTCATAAATGGTGGGAGAGGCCTGCTAGACAAACAGAGGGCACGCGTGCAATATCAATAAGAGAGGGTATGCCTGCCTGTTTGTGCATGTGAGTGTGAGAGACGAGTCAGGAGGCATGCACAAATTATGATGGGGGATGATATGGGTGTGATAAGCATACATAACTACATAGGAAGATCAATCGTCCTTTGTCGAAGAAAGGGAGAGACATAACTTGTGAGGTACATCGATCGATGTGTGGGGAAAAAGAGTTATAGTCGGCCTAGGTATATGTAGGGAGATCGATTGGTATACATGCATGTATGTGTTAGAAGTAAATAAGACCCAAAAAGAAGGATAGAGAGAGAGGGGTGCAGCTAGGAGGTGGTGCAAGAGGCCTACTATATCAAGGGGGAAGGAGTGTGCGAGTATTAGACTAATGAAAAGAGGGGCAGGAGTGAGTCATGGACGGTGAGAAGAGAAGAGGGAAATCTTGTGTTTGTGGTAGGCACACTTGGCTAGAGAGGTATATCGATCGGTGTTTGCCGGAAACAAGGAACTAGGGGGCCTACACACACCGTGGGTGAATTACCTAAAGTGAAATGACGAATGTGTGTGATGGAGCTAGAGAATGTTGAGGGAGGGTGAGAGGGAGGCGGCCGTGTTCATGCATGAGAAAAAGTTAGCGCTAGCTACAAAATAAGAGGATTGTGTGCGTGTGAAAGATGAATAGAGATCATAATTCATTATAAAAGTGGATTCAGATATTTGAAGAAGATATCATAGTGTTTTAAACCGAAGCATGCATGAATGAATATATATATAATGGTGATGCGCATGGTGTGATTATGAATATGTTATACTACATATAATATATAGAACATTGATTATAATTTCTGATAATGTGTGGCTTTTGCAGCTCAGGGCTAAATACTTGTCATAATGTAGGGGGCGGGGCACTATATTTTCTCTGATAAACACGGTGTACGTATGGAACATGGTTTAGATTATGAAGATCTAGTTCGTACATGAAATGTACTGTTATTTGGAATCAACATCCAGCATATTCAAAATTTTGAATTCAAGTTCATATAGTACACATAGTTCATATCTATCTCTATAGTAATCATGTGGTGTGTTGTTAAGGTAATACACGAATGATGGTTTAATTTGGCAACAATCATGATTGTAGATTCTTATTCAAATAGAGGAACGAATTAAAATTTAGTTCGAATTGCAGTGGTAGTATAGACATTTGGAATGCACTACAATGTTGGTATAAGTAGGTTACATGAATTATACAGCCAGCAAAAAAATTAATTGGACATAACATGGACTCATAGCTTTGAATAGCATTTGTACAGTAAAATAGGACAAGACTCTCTCTTTGTGTTGTGCGAATAGTTTTATTTTTTTATTTTTTTCGTTGACAGAAGTGCGAATTGATTGGGTACGTACAGTTGTCACATCCCTAGCTTTTGGCAACGCACTAGGCTAGCTTCATGTGTGCATCATGTTTAATTTTGAAAGAAACTTGAAATGGGGATTGCCTAAACCCTAACATCAAAGGAATTCACTAGGTTCAACTAAAATATTTTTAGTAAACCCAAAAGGCCTTCAAAAATGTTCATCATTTTTGGAAAATGCTGGAAACAGTAACGAGAGGTGATGCACATTTTTCCATGACATATTTGGGCTCTGAATTAAATCATACCTTATTTGCATTTGGGCATTTAAATGGTATAAAATATTTTTAATGCCCAAATAATCACAAACTGAAATGTTTACTGTTGGAAATATTCCAAATAGTTGCCACAGTCAGTTGCATGATTTTTGAAAGTGCCTAGCTATTTTTAATAGAGCCCTAAAGTTACAGAAGAAATAGAAAACAAAAATAAAAAGGAAAGGGACTTACCTTGTGGCCACCCACCGGCCCAACAATGTTGGCCCAGCCCACCTGGCACCCCTGTCGTCTTCCTCCTTCGCTAGTAGGCAGAGGGTGTGTGCCCGGCGCATGTCGGCCACCTCCACCATGCCTGGCTATCCCCTCCTCCCCCTAGACGTCCATCGCATCGACACGCACCCCCTGGACCTCTCTCACTCCCCCCCCCCCGAGCTTATCCCCCTCCTCTAGCTCTCTTCTCGCATGCACCCGAGTGCCACCGTCATCATCGTTCGCCGTTGTCGTGGCCACAACCACTGCCTCGCCTCGCCAATGCGCTCAGAAGCTCCGCCTCGACCACCTCTTCCTCCTCACCGAGCCACACCCCGCCGGAAGCCTTGCAGCAGCTTCCCCGACCTCTTCTTCAAGCTTCGGCCACCGAGATCATCGGCACCCATTCGTCGTCCATGGTGCCTCCCCAAGCTTGCTGAGCTGCCCTACCGACTCCATGTGAGCCCCTGCATCGAACCCCCCTCTCCTCTCCTTCGTTTGCTAGCTGTAGACTTCGCCCCCTTGCTGACTGTAGCACGCCACCACATGAGCTCATCGTCGATGAGGCTCCAATGACCTTTTGGTCCCATGCATGTGCCCGTTGGCCTCGTGAGCACGCGTAGAACCCGTACGTACTAACCACTGACTTCGCCGGGCGCTACATCGTTGGTTTCGTCACCGCCCGAACTCCGGCAGCCGCTTTAGAGCTCGCCGCCGTCAACTCCGGCCATCCCAGGCCCAACCACTGCCACCATTCGACGCGGACAAGCGCCCGCGTCACCTAGATGCCCTCCGCCGTCCATTGGGTTGTCGGAGGAGGAATCCTGAGCCCCTCCGCCATCTCTGGCATCGCCGGCGACGAGCCGCGGGTCAACTCCGGTGAGTTGACCCGGGTTTGACCCCTGTTTGACCTCCCCAGGGTCACTGACTCGTGGGCCAGGCCCCTGTTTAATTAGGTGTTAGATTAGTTAGCGTTAATTAACTTAGTTAATTAGTTAAGCCACTGACATGTAGGCCCGACCCTGCTGACATTTTTTGTTAGGATTAATTTAAACCTAATCAACTCAGTTAACTAACTAAGTCACTGACCAGTGGACCCCACAGGTCAGGTTTGACCTAGACAAGGTCAGTTGACTTGCTGACGTCACAGTGACGTAGTGCTAATGCAGTAATGGTTTTCTGGATTAAATTTAATTCAGGAAAGCCCAGAAATTGCTTTAAACTTCTAAAAATCATATAAATTCAACCCTAAATCAGAATGAAATAATTTATATATGAAAAATGATCAGAAAAATCCAATCTATCCATTTGTACTAGTTTCATGCATGTTATAACAACTTATGACTATTGTTTATGAAAAATCATATAAAGGGCATTTAAACCATCACATATGGAGTTTGAATTTGAATCTTTGATTCAAACCAACTTCATTTAATCTGGTTGCTAGCTGCATTAGCTCAAACCACAACATATTGCCATGAAATGATCATGCATCGTATTATGCATTGCATTGATTGTGTTTCTTTCTCTGTTGCCAGTATTTGTCCCCTCTCGATAGACGTGGTTTCGATGATGAGTTCGATGACACTGATGAAGAACTATACTATCTTCAGAAGTGCCAGGCAAGCAAAACCCCCTTGTTCATTTCGATACAATCCCACTCGCTTGCTCCTTCTCTCCTTTACTGCATTAGGACAACAACAATTCATCTGTTACATATTGCGGTAGTTGAACCCCCTTTTCCTCTGCATGACATGTCGTTGTCACAGTAAATAGATGAAACCCACTAGCATGAGTAGGAGTTATTTAAACCCTGATGTGCCTACTCATTCATGCTTGTTTGTCATGCCTGCTATGCTTAGAGTTGGGTCAGGTCTGATTCATCGGGGATGAATTGGAATGGTGATGAACATGTCCTACTTTGTGTGATCTAAGTGTGTGAACATGATTTGGTAAAGGTAGCGGTGAGAAGCCATGTAGGAGTACATGGCGGGTTGTCTCATTGAAACTGTCCTCAGGAACTGAGTTTTGTGTTTGTGATCCATGAACAGCTACTACTACGCGTTGGGCCCGAAACCAATGGACCCTCTCGACTTATTAACCGCCCTTGTCCTCTGTCCGGGAGTTGCAAGTAGTTTCTGGTGTTTGTAGTTGCTAGAGGCCGTGCGCAGCGCTGACTCATGGGGTGGGCTGTGATGCGGTAGGTACATGGTTGGGTATGCCGGGCGCCCGTTTGGTGTCACGGAACCCTGTACACATCGTTCGGGGCCGGATGTGGAAACCTCGGCCGGACTCCCTACGGATGGAACCTGAATAGGCGATAAACCTGGACTAGGGACTTATGTGGTTAGTCAGGTCGTGGCTGACACCCTCGCCAGGCTTCCGCTTGAAGGTTGCCGAGATACATGACGTGTACACGGCGGTAAGTGGCGAGAGCATGTGTGAAGTACACCCCTGCAGGGTTAACATCATCTATTCGAATAGCCGCGTCGGCGGTAAAGGACCTCTAGGTTGCCTATACAGTTCATAGACAAGTGAAAGTGGATACTCTAAAATGCGCAAGATAAGCGTGAGTGCTATGGATGGCGTTCTCGTAGGGAGACAGGAGCGGATCCATAGCGGTGTATTGATTGGTGGATATGTGGACTCGTGTGCGCCACCTCAAAAGAGTAACTTGCAGTCATAGTTCAGGATAGCCGCCGAGTCAAAGCTGGCTTGCTGCAGTTAAACCCCACCATCCCTTTGTTGATACTGATTCATATGTAGTTAGTTCTGATGTAAGTCTTCTGGGTACAATTGTACTCACGTTTGCTTAATTTATGTTTTTGCAGATAGACTTCAGTCTCGCTAGTAGTTCTGCGTGGACTTCGACATTTAGCTTGTCACCTCAGCTACGATCTTGTGCCCTCTAGAGGGTCTTGCAGATAGTCAGGCTTCCCAGCCCTTTTCATTTGTAGTTGTCTGTACTCAGACATGTTAAGCTTCCGCATGTGCCATGGTTTGTATGCTCTGAATGTTGCAATGTTGTTAGTATGAACTCCTTGAATATCCATAGTGTTAATGATGATTGCTCTAGTCATGATGAAATCTCTTATGAGCATGTCAACTTTTGTGGAGTGCATGTTTGCATGAATGCACCAAATAGAGAAGATATAAATTGCAAGAGGCATAGGCATTTAGAAACTAAATGGTTGCAAGAAAGGCTAGATGTGAGTGCTGAAAATTTAAAATTCCTTTGCCGTACTTGTGAACTTTGCAATGAACATGGTCATTGACATCTCCAATGCAAACTGTTTCATGACCGAATCGTGTCCAAAAATTGTGATGAGTTGATTTCCTTTGCACATTATAATGAACTTAGTTTGCTTTTGGGTTATGAAGAGTTGAAACGTTTAACTAAGCCCATTCCTGAATTTAATCTTGAGCATTTCCTTGATATTGATCTAGAAAAGATTTATATGTTTTGTGCGGAGAATTGCATTGAAAATCCTTATATTGCCATTTACCTAAAGAAAATAAAGCAAATAGAAGATTATGAGAATACTAATGAAAGGGAAGAGACTTCCCAATCTCCTCCTATTAGTTCTTATGATGAATCAGATAACGAGGAGGAGCTTTCTATTCAACCAATCTCATCAATAAGGAGCTCAAAGAGGAAGGTTGAACGCACACATAATGTGAAGAAGAAAAGGAAAAGAAGGGGCAACAAAGGTAAAAAGGTATCCCTTCTATCGGTGTACTAGAGTAGGGGTACCCTAGTATCCCGAACTCATGCACGGGCAGTCGCAGCATCCCGCGGCAAGGCTTGCCGGGTGACCGCCAAGACCCTCCGTGGTTCCCTTGAAGACCATTCAAGAACAAAGTACTCAAACCAAGGCCCCGGCAAGAGGAGCTTGCCGGGAAGGCCATCCCAGGCCCCGGCAAGAGGAGCTTGCCGGGAAGAGACAAGACCCCGGCAAGAGAAGCTTGCCAGGAAGGCCACTCAAGGCATACCAAGAAAGCTTGCCGCGACACGCCCTGCGTCCCGGCAAGGCCCGCTGAGCGACAAGCTCCCAAACACGACAAGACGACGACCGCGGCAAGCAGCTTGCCGCGGGAAACCCCCACTTGATGCCCGCGCTCCAGCACACCTGCTAACGTGTCGCTCTAGGACTATCCCAAGCACACGTGGCAGGAGGCTGTGCAGCTAGGGGTGCGAGGTGGCAAGCGGAGATGAAGAGAAGGCCATCGTGGCAAACGGTGGTGCTCCTAACGGTCACTTTTTGCACTGTTTAGGCAACTCAGACAGGCATTCAATGACCTTGTCCCCTGCCGTCAGAGTTAGGTAGGGTGCACTGTGTCTATAGTAGCGGTAGCTGTACCTACCGCATCCTTTTCCATTTTTACCCTTCTAGTCTACGTTGCCTCCTATCGGTGACCCCTTGAAAGTATAAAAGGAGGCCCAAGCGCAACGTAGAAGGGGTTCGGCCGGCTCGGCTCATTCGGAAGCACCAGAAACGCTCCCACGCTCAGTCTGATAGCGTCCATCGCTCCTGAGCAAGGATTCAATACACACAAACAAGCAGCAGTAGGGTTTTACGCATCCGTGCGGCCCGAAGCTGGGTAAAAACCGCTCGCGTGTACCGCCTCGATCCGCTCTTTGTGCGGCCTCCGCCCTCACCGAACCGAAAGGGGCCCTGTCCCCATAGGTGTTGGTGGAATCAGCCTCCCCGACATATCTGACGCGCCAGGTAGGGGGCGTCGAGATCGTGCGAACCCGATCCGGCGTGCACGCGAGCTAAATCTTCATCGTCTTCACCGACATGCCACCGAAAAAGAAGGCTTCAGGGGCAACAGCCCCGTCTGCGTCGCCTCCACCACCTCCGGAGCAGGCGGACGGTGGAGTGGACGCCGACGGAAGAATGGACATCGACGAGGGTGCCCATAGCGCTGCCAAGTCCAAGGACAAGGCCGCGCAGACCTCGGCGTCCATATGCCCACTACGCGCATCTCAGGAGGCGCGGGACCAGCAGCGTCATGGCGTTCGCAGCGCCATACGTCCGCTGGCCCAAGATCAAGCTGGTGGTTCACGTGGCGTTCAAGACCAGCATGCACGCCAGCATGCTGGCCCCAGCGAGGTCCGGTCGCCTGGACAGGACACTGCTCCTTCTAACTTGGTTAGGAGTCTGAGCATGTCCCGCTCCTCACACCGTTCACCTCTGCCGCCCACCACGCCGGCGGAAGCCTTGGCGCGGGCCCAGCTACTCCTAGATTATCCTCCGACGGCGGACAAGACCGACGAATGGAGGGCCACTATCCAGAGCCTCATCGGCTTCGCCAACGGCGACACTGCGCGGCAACCAAGCACCTCGCTGCCGCGGCAGGACAGCCGGACGCGAGCCGATGGCAACAAGACTGGGGGAGGTGCGACTTCCATGCACTCTCCACTACGAAGGCCAAAATCGCCTACTCGTCGGGTCCACCCCGACAGCGGCTCCACCGCATCGTCGGACCCACGAGCTCGTCGCAACCAGCGCCAAGTTCTCCATGAACGACAACAAGAAGACGCTCGAACCCGCATCGAGCGCTGAAGAGAAGCAAGACATCAATTCGACAAGCGCGCTGGGCCCTCTGTTGACATGCATGCGCCAGGGGAACCAGGCGATCTGCCGTACGCGGTAGGTTGTCCTGCGTTCACCCGTGAGCTGCGGCAAGTCCAGTGGCCCAGCGCAAAGAATTTCAAACCAGACGTACCAGAGAAGTACGACGGCAAGACGCATCCGTCGGAGTTTCTCAGCATCTACACCATTGCGGTGCAGGCTGCCGGGGGACAGACCTCCCCGCGGCCGCGACAAGGATGAAGATGACGACGACGATGAAGACATGGATGATGACGAGGCCGATGAGCAGGAATTTCAGAAAGCCACAGAGGTCCTGTGCGTTGACGGTGGTACTTCTCTATATACTTCGCACCGCAACTCAAGCAGTGGATGCGGGAAGTGAATGCAGCAGAGCCATCCATAGAGTCACGCAAGCCTCTGAAATGGTCTAGCACGCCTATCATCTTCGACATTGAGGATCACCCTGATCGCATAACTGCGGTCGGGTGCTTGCCGATGTTGGTCTCACCAACTATCTGCAACCTCAAGGTCACGAAGATGCTAGTTGACGGCAGGGCCGGCTTGAATCTGATCTCCTCTGCGGTCCTTCAAAAACTCCAGATTCCTGACAGCGAGCTCGAGGAGACCGGCACATTCCAAGGAATCAGCCCGGGAAGAAGCAAGCCGAAGGGAAAGATCACGCTGCCGGTCACATTTGGCAGCGAGATGAATTTCAAAACTGAGAGGGTCACATTTGACGTTGCCGATTTTCCATTACCCTACAATGGGATCCTTGGCCGCCCAGCGCTCGCCAAGTTTATGGCAGCCTCTCACTATGCATACAACATGCTCAAGATGCCAGGCCCGATAAGTGTCATCTCTGTCCCCGGCGACAAGAGAGATGCCCTTATCTGCACCGACAAGATCTACCGGGAAGCAGTAGCCACAGCTGATCACAACATACTTGCCGCTGAAGCTCCCGGGGGGAAGAAGAAGACAAAGTCCGGCAAGAGCTCTGATGCCCACTCCGGCAAGCGCACCTCTTCGGAGTGCTGCGCTACCGTCGAGGACGCACCATCGAGCTCCACCGGCAAGTGTAAGAAGGCAATGGCAGCTCCACCTGAGACTAAGAAGGTGTCCGCCAAGGAGGACGGCACTGGTGGTAACTTCACCATCAGTGCCACACTTGACCCCAAATAGGAAAGCGCGCTCATTGATTTCCTGCGGGCAAATGTCGACGTGTTTGCATGGCAACCGTCTGATATCCTTGGTGTTCCCAGGAAAGTAATTGAGAACCACCTTGCCGTCTGTCCTCATACGCGGCCCGTCAAGCAGAGAGTCAGGAAGCAAGCACTGGAGCGCCAAGAGTTCATTGCAGAAGAGATCAGGAAATTGGAAGCAGCAGGCCTTGTCAGAGGAGTGCTCCATCCCACGTGGTTGGCCAATCCTGTAGTCGTGCGCAAGGCGAACGGGAAATGGAGGCTTTGTATAGACTTCACTGATGTCAATAAAGCTTGTCCCAAAGATCCATTTCCCTTGCCGCGCATTGACCAGATTGTTGACTCCACAGCTGCATGTGATTTGCTTTCATTTCTTGATGCATACTCAGGATACCATCAAATCTTCATGGCAGAAGAGGATGAGGAAAAAACCGCATTTATCACCCCTTGCGGCACATACTTTTTTGTACGGATGCCCTTTGGGTTGAAGAATGCTGGTTCAACATTTGCAAGGGTAGTCCATGTCGCTTTTGAGCCACAGATACACAGAATGTGGAAGCCTACATGGATGATATAGTGGTCAAGAGCAAGGACAAGGCTACCCTGATCCAAGATTTAGAAGAAACTTTTGCAAATCTGCGCAAGATCAACCTCAAGCTCAACCCCGAGAAGTGCGTGTTTGGAGTCCCTTCCGACAAGCTTCTCGGGTTCTTTGTGTCTCAACGGGGAATTGAAGCCAACCCCGACAAGATCAAGGCCATCGAGCAGATTGAAGCACCGAAGCGCGTCAAGGATGTGCGAAGGCTTGCCGGTTGCGTGGCTGCTCTCAGCAGGTTTATCTCTAAGTCTGCTGAGCGCGCCCTGCCGTTTTTCAAAATATTGAAAAAGGCAGGTCCAATGAAATGGACTCCGGAAGCGAAGGCCGCGCTGCAGGACTTGAAGAGGTACCTGTCCTCCACTCCAATACTTGTCGCACCTAAGCCACAAGAGAAGTTGCTGCTGTACCTAGCGGCAACCAATCAAGTGTTTAGTGCTGCGTTAGTAGCGGAGAGGGAGGCGGATGATGAGCCAGCGACCGCGACAAGTGAATCCAGCGACAAGCAGGGGGCTTCTCCGACAAGCTCTGGTCCCGACAAAGATGAATCTGCGCAGACGTGCAAGGAGGTGCAGAAGAAGATGGTGCAGCGCCCAGTTTACTTTGTCAGCTCCCTTCTCCAGGGGGCTAGGTCGAGGTACTCTGGTGTGCAAAAATTGCTTTTCGTCCTTCTCATGGCCTCGAGAAAGCTGCGCCATTACTTCCAGGCACACGAGATCACAGTTGTCACTCGCTTTCCGCTGAAGAGGATACTGCAGAATCCAGAAGCAACAGGCTGGATTGTCGAGTGGGCATTGGAACTGTCAAGATTTGGCCTCAAGTTTGAGAGCACTGCAACGATCCAAAGCAGGGCATTGGCAGAGTTCATAGCAGAGGGACGCCAACTCCAGATGAAGAAATTCCAGAAACGAGCATCCCCGTCAAGGAGACAAGCAAAGAGTGGCTGATGTATTTTGATGGTGCCTTCTCGCTGCAAGGCGCCGGTGCTGGCGTGTTGCTTATCGCACCCACCGGAGAGCACCTCAAGTACGTAGTCCAGATGCACTTTCCCAAGGAGCAAGCAACGAACAATACTGCAGAGTATGAGGGTTTGCTTGCCGGCTCAGAATCGCAGCCGACCTTGGGATCAAGAAACTCATTGTAAGGGGTGACTCGCAGCTTGTCGTCCGCCAAGTGAACAAGAACTACGAGAGTCCATTGATGGAAGCTTATGTTGATGAAGTAAGGAAGCTAGAAGCACACTTTGACGGCCTGCAAATGGAGCATGTTCCGCGAGCTCAGAATGACATTGCTGATGGCCTGTCAAAGTGCGCTGCACTAAAGTTACCTGTGGAACCAGGGATCTTTGTGCTCAAGCTGACTCAACCATCCGTGACACCATCAACTGGACAGAATAAGAAGAGGAAGTTGGTTTCTGGTGACTACTTTCCGGCAGAGCTTCCCGAAGCCGCCGCCAAGAAGGTCCCCAAGATCGACGCCAAGAGTGCTGAGGAGCAGTCTGCTCCGGCGAACCTCTTGGTTTGTTCCGTTGAAGCAAACGCTCCCGACAAGTTTTGCTCCGGCAAGCTTGCCGGGGAATATCACGCTCCGGCCGAACCGCAGGTTCTTGCCGTAGAAGCGGATGTTCCCGCAGCAACAGATACACCTTTAGTCCTTGTTGTCGAGCCACAAGCTCCAGCATGGGCGCAGCAGATTGTCCGTTTCCTTCAGACAGGAGAGCTTCCCGAAGAGCAAGAAGAAGCT
Source organism: Triticum aestivum (assembly GCF_018294505.1). Taxonomy (NCBI): domain Eukaryota; kingdom Viridiplantae; phylum Streptophyta; class Magnoliopsida; order Poales; family Poaceae; genus Triticum; species Triticum aestivum. The sequence continues at coordinate 219,449,955 of NC_057804.1, read as the reverse complement.
GAAAGAGTAGCCCGGCAGTCAAGTATGTACAAGTTTGTCGACAACACACTGTACAGAATAAGACTCAACGGTGTGAAATTGAAGTGCATTCGCCGGGAAGATGGACAACAGCTGTTGGCAGAGATACATGGAGGCATATGTGGTCACCACATTGGCGCAAGAGCACTTGTCGGCAAAGCATTCCGACAAGGCTTCTTCTGGCCGACAGCCCTCCAGGATGCAACTGCACAAGTAACCAAGTGTGAAGCGTGCCAGTTCCATTCCAAGCAGATACACCAGCCAGCTCAAGCTCTCCAGACGATCCCTTTATCCTGGCCATTTTCGGTCTGGGGGCTCGACATCCTCGGCCCCTTCCCCCGAGCTGTCGGGGGCTTTGAGTTCTTGTACGTTGCAATCGACAAGTTCACAAAGTGGCCGGAAGTGGAACCAGTGAGGAAGGTGACAGCACAGTCAGCAGTCAAGTTCTTCAGGTCGATTGTTTGCCGTTTCGGGGTTCCTAACAGGATCATCACCGACAACGGCACGCAGTTTACGAGCCGCACCTTCATGCAGTATGTCCAAGATCTTGGCGCCAAGATCTGCTTCGCTTCTGTTGCTCACCCGAGAAGCAACGGTCAAGCGGAGAGGGCAAACGCTGAAGTGCTGCGAGGCCTCAAGACCAGAACTTTCGACAGCTGCACAAGTGCGGAAGAAACTGGATCGAGGAGCTGCCGGTGGTTCTTTGGTCGATCAGGACGACGCCAAATCGAGCCACTGGCCAGACACCCTTTGCTCTAGTCTATGGAGCAGAGGCAGTTCTCCCCACGGAACTCGTTTACGGGTCACCTCGAGTGCTCGCTTATGATGAGCTCGAGCAAGAGCAGCTGCGACAAGATAACGCGCTGCTCCTTGAGGAAGACCGTCTTCAGGCTGCTGTGCAAGCCGCTCGCTACCAGCAAGCTTTGCGTCGCTACCATAGCCGCAAAGTTAAAGCCAGAAGCTTCGAGGAAGGCGACCTTGTTCTTCGGCGTGTTCAGTCCGCCAAGAATTCCAACAAGTTGACGCCGAAGTGGGAAGGCCCTTATCGGGTGAAACGAGTCACTAGGCCCGGCGCTGTCCGCCTTGAGACCGAAGATGGCATTCCGGTGAGCAACTCCTGGAACATTGAACATCTTCGTAAGTTTTACCCGTAAGGCGCGGTTGCCGGAAGCTTTTCCGGCAACCACCTTTTGTACAAGTCTTGCCGCTGTTGCATGTAATCCTTTGTACAAAGCCGGGCGCAGACCCCGTGCACCAGTAAAGTTCATGTGCCCCGCACATCTTGTCAGTTTTTTATGCTATAATCCTTTTTCGCATATGTTATCTGACACTTTGTGCAGCACCAGACCCCGGTAAGCAATAACGAGCCCAAGGCTCCATATCATTACTTTATTTCTCTGTTTCTTTCTCAAAAGAAGGAAGGTTCCCTCGCCCACAAGGTTTACCGGGGGGGGGGGAGGAGAAGATAATGGTGTGGACCAGGCCGTTCAAGAAAGTTTCTCCTTGCCGGGAAGCAGACGACAGAAAAGCTAAGTTGCTAAAGCTTGAGCAATCAGTTTTTTAAGTTTTTGAGTTATTTTCCTTGAACGACCGTGCTTTGTATGGAAAACCTGTGCGTGGAGGAACCAACTCGTAGCTAGCTGCGCCCTTACTTTGTTCCGAGTCCGCTCAACAACTTAAGTGAGCTGCTAGCGCCCTTACTTTGCTTTGAGTCCGCTCAGCAACTTAAGTGAGCCGCTAGCGCCCTTACTTTGTTTCGAGTCCGCTCAACAACTTAAGTGAGCTGCAACTAGTTGCGACAAGGTTGCTTGTCGGTAGCGACCCCGCCAGCAGGCTGCTGAAGTTCCGCACTCGGCGCTCGCGGCAAGGGTACCTGCACCGGCAAGTTTCCCTAGAAAGCGTAGGGCAGAGCCATACAGCCAAGAGTCGAGTAAAGAAAGTAACACAGCAACTTTTTGCCTAAGATAGAGTTATATTACAAAAATAACTTGTCGCGCCTCTAATAAAGTGTTCTTATGACATGACTGGCAACGACAAGAGAAGAAGAAAACAGACGGCACCTGGGCCCCGGCAAGCCAGTATCGTTGGGGGCTGCGAGTGCCAAGAATCGTCCACGGCAAACCAGAGTTGCCGGGGGCTGCAATATCAGATAAGTCTTTCATCCCTCATCATGCATCCTCTTATGGACTGGGGAATGCGAAACCGTGTTTCTTCCCAGAAACTGCCGTGCTCCCTCAACTCTAGGCCCTGGGGCTCGTTCCCGGGGCCAAGTTTGGTCGTAGTCGCGGTAGCAAAGGGATGAAACGAGGAGACCGCACCCACCTCGTTCCCGCCTCCGTCAAAGGCGTGAGAAAGGTCGAGCGACGTGGGAAGGCGGCAGGGCCTGTTGCCGGGAGATGAAATGTCTGTCCGAGGGATACCAAGGATTTGCTCCTTGGCGTGGGTTTAACTCGCGAGACAAATAACCCGGCAAGCATCCCCTTTTCATTAAAAAACATCCCACTCAGGTACAGTCCATAGAGGATGAAAAACATGAAAGAGAGGATTACAAGTTTTAGATACAGCTAAGGCCCGAAGGCTTACAAATTAAAAAGATAAGATGCCCGTAATCCCTTTCCTGTCCCTCTCTTCAGGAGGCAGGTCAAGGAGGCGAAAAGGGCAAAAGGAGCGCCTAGGCGACCTACGGGTGCCAGAAGACACCAAGAGAACATCCCGGGGGCCGTCCGAAGGCTGGACGGCGATGGCGGCGCCGGAAGCGGGGCTCGAAGACGGGGCGGCAGGACGTCAGCACGCTGTCGAGGGCACCACACCCTCGTACTCCGACCTGATGGCCTTGTCGCCAGCCCTCTTCCCCTTCCGCAGCCTCCCTACGCCAGTCGCCCAAGGAGACGACCCCGGGAAGTTCAAGGAGCCGGCGACATGGATGATGGGGTCGCCGGTGCCGCGCGAAGCGGCGCCCGATGCCTAGTCGGACCCACCACCACGCCGCCCGCTACCCTCATCTCGCTGTCGCTCTCCTCCTCGTCACTCTCGCTCGAGGAGGAGCCTTCACTGTCGAAGGAGCTGTCCACGCAGCACTTCGCCCGAGTGCCGAAGCACCCGAAGACCTTGACGGAGAGGAGATCGCCCTCCATCAACTTAAAATGGAGGGTAAACCCCTCCATCAGGCTGTGGATGCGGGCGAACGTCTTCCACCCTCGATCAAGATACATCACATTAGGGGCTGGGAATACAACGCGGACTCGCATGCCGCTGATCCCACAACCCCTCATGTGCAGTCTCAGTGTCTCGGGCGGGTCCAACTCCATCGCGCGCGCAAACGGAGCTGGAAGCCAGAGGCGACGACGAGGCGCCCGGCGCAGCTTGACGAAGAACTCACAAGGGTCGTCCCCTATATGGACCGCCGTGGGGGGAGGAGCCACCGGCGGAGGCGAAGCGGGCACACCACCTCGCCCGCCTCTTCCCTGAGCGCCTCGACCTCGTCCTCGACCTCGTCCGCGACCTCGCCCCCTCCCTCTTCCCCTTATGGCTGGCTCTGCCACCACGGGCGCGGGAGAGGGAGGGATGCGCTATCTGGCGGCGACCCTCGCAGCCACCGATGAAGGGCCCGGGTTCCCTTTCTCCATGGCGAATGAGAGAAAGGGGAGCTGAAGCTGAAGAAATGAGGAGATGAGAGAGTGCGGGTTTCTGTGCTCCCCTCCCACTCTTTATAAAGGAGCGAGGTGGGGGCTTCGCCGCCCCGCTCAGCGAATCAAGGCACGGGAAGAGCGGGGAGTCGAGGCCAACCCGCTACCTCTGCTCGCGACGGCCCAGTTTCCCACTTCCACCGACCGCGACCCCAAGCGCATGGGAGCCGCGTGGCGGAGATGCAGAACCAAGGCGACAGATGAGGCGGCCTCGCTCCGCCCCGTGATCGCGGGGAGTGGACGTCCCAAAAACCGCGCACCGGCCCCGTCCAGTAAATGCACCACGCCCCCACGCCTACCTCCGCTTAGGGAGGAGGGCGTGAACCGTCCCCATCATCGTGGCCTGACGCATGCTCGAGGGGCTTAGCCCCACGCACGCCGTCCGCGTCACCCACGACGCCACGTTTGACGCGTGTCGTTCTGGGCGTGCGCGGTGGGAGCGGAGAGATATGCGGCGTGACCTAGGCTGCGCGTGCCCGTGCACTGTTTTGGGCCTGGCCCAACAGTGGTCGGCACCGTGTATGGCCCAGGCCCGGGGGCTCCTGTCGGTGTACTAGAGTAGGGGTACCCTAGTATCCCGAACTCGTGCATGGGCAGTCGCAGCATCCCGCGGCAAGGCTTGCCGGGTGACCGCCAAGACCCTCCATGGTTCCCTTGAAGACCATTAAAGAACAAAGTACTCAAACCAAGGCCCCGACAAGAGGAGCTTGCCGGGAAGGCCAACCCAGGCCCCGGCAAGAGGAGCTTGCCGGGAAGAGAAAAGACCCCGGCAAGAGAAGCTTGCCAGGAAGGCCACTCAAGGCATACCAAGAAAGCTTGCCGCGACATGCCCTGCGTCCCGGCAAGGCCCGGTGAGCGACAAGCTCCCAAACACGACAAGACGACGACCGCGGCAAGGAGCTTGCCGCGGGAAACCCCCACTTCGTGCCCGCGCTCCAGCACACCTGCTAACGTGTCGCTCTAGGACTCTCCCAAGCACACGTGGCAGGAGGCTGTGTAGCTAGGGGTGCGAGGTGGCAAGCGGAGATGAAGAGAAGGCCATCGTGGCAAACGGTGGCGCTCCTAACGGTCACTTTTTGCACTGTTTAGGCAACTCAGACAGGCATTCAATGACTTTGTCCCCTGCCGTCAGAGTTAGGTAGGGTGCACTGTATCCACAGTAGCGGTAGCTGCACCTACCGCATCCTTTTCCATTTTTACCCTTCTAGTCTACGTTGCCCCTGTCGGTGACCCCTTGAAAGTATAAAAGGAGGCCCAAGCGCAACGTAGAAGGGGTTCGGCCGGCTCGGCTCATTCGGAAGCACCAAAAACGCTCCCACGCTCAGTCTGATAGCGTCCATCGCTCCTGAGCAAGGATTCAATACACACAAACAAGCAGCAGTAGGGTTTTACGCATCCGTGCGGCCCGAAGCTGGGTAAAAACCGCTCGCGTGTACCGCCTCGATCCGCTCTTTGTGCGGCCTCCGCCCTCACCGAACCGAAAGGGGCCCTGTCCCCATAGGTGTTGGTGGAATCAGCCTCCCCGACACTTCCAAATGATGATGATAATTGCTATACTATTGGTGCTATCCATACTATTAATGATGAGAGTGATTATGCTTATGATATGAAAAGACCCAAGCTTGGGGAAGCTATGTTTGATGAGAATGACATATTTGAGAATATATTTGCTGAAATTAATGTTTGCCACAAGCTTGGGGAAGCTACTTTTAATGAAGATGATTGTTTAGCATCCCAAGTTTTGATATGCAAAGTTGTTATGATGATAGCATGCCTCCTACCTATGATGATTATATTGATGAAAGTGGGTTCGAAAGAGTGTCAACTTTAGGAAGTAGTGATCCCACTATTTTGGAGGATGTTGAATTTTATTGTGATGAATATGAAAGTGGATTTGGAAGTGTCAACTTTATTTAGTGATGATTCCACTATATTGGGAGAGGTTTCAATCGATTATGATGAGAGCGAAGTTGCTACTTATGATGATTATTGTGATGAAACTTCTGCTATAAAAAGTAGTGATGATTATATTTATGAAACTTGTCATGATTATGATTACCATTTTTCTGAACATTACTCTTTTAATGTGGAAACAATTTATAGTATTCAAGTCTTTTATGATACTCCCACTATTCCGAATGAGAAGAAATTTGCTTATGTGGAGAGTAGTAAATTTTCTATGCTTGTAGATCATGAAAAGAATGCTTTAGGTGTTGGTTATGTTGTTGAATTCATTCATTATGCTACTGAAAATTATTATGAGAGAGGAACATATGCTTGTATGAATTGCAATAATATCAAGTTTCCTCTCTATGTGTTGAAAATCTTGAAGCTATGCTTGTTTTATCTTCCTGTGCTTGTTGATTTATTGTTCCCATAAGTTGTTTGCTCACAAAATCCCTATGCATAGGAAGAGGATTAGACTTAAATGTTCTAGTCATATGCTTCATGATGCTCCCGTTATGTTTCAATTCTTATCTTTTATGTGAGCATCATTGTCATCATCATGCCTGGCTAGAAAGGCATTAAAGAAAAGCGCTTGTTGGGAGACAACCCAATATTTATACTTACTGTTTTTGTGTGTCCACATGATTATTCTACTATATTAATCATGTTTTATATCTTTTGTTTCAATAAAGTGCCAAGTAAGACCTTTAGGATGGCTTACGGTGATAGTTGTGTTGATCCTGCTGAAAATCAGAAACTTTTGCACCAAGTAAATTAGTTTTGTTAATTCACAGAAACGTTATCTTGATCGGATTCTTTTTTCTGTGGGTTGTACACAAATGTATTAGGACTTCCTAATTTGGTAGGATTTTTGGAGTTCCTGAAGTATACGTTTGATACAGATTACTACAGACTGTTCTGTTTTTGACAGATTCTGTTTTCTATGTGTTGTTTGCTTATTTTGATGAATCTATGGCTAGTATTAAGTGGTATGAACCATAGATAAGTTGGAGTACAGTAGATATTACACTAATATGAATTTAGAATGAGTTCATTACAGTACCTAAGTGGTGGTTTTATTTTCTTATACTAACGGAGCTTACGAGTTTTCTGTTGAGTTTTGTGTTGTGGAGTTTTCAAGTTTTGGGTAAAGATTCGATGGACTATGGCATAAGGAGAGGAAAGAGCCTAATATTGGGGATGCCCAAGGCACCCCAAGGTAACATTTAAGGACAACCAAGAGCCTAAGCTTGGCCCGGATGGCATCCCCTCTTTCGTCTTCGTTCATCAGTAACTTTACTTGGAGCTATATTTTTATTCACCACATGATATGTGTTTTGCTTGGAACGTCATTTTATTTTGTTAGTATTTGCTTGATGTTATTTAGAATAATCTTTTGCATCTTTATTTTCAATGAAAAAGACAAGGATAGCCTTTACCATGCTTATTTTGCTAGTATACATGTTGCTATTTGAAAACAGAAAGTTTACCGCTGTTGCAAAAATTTCCTAGAAAATTCAGAGAATGATATAATGATGAAACCTTTTGCATAATGAGATATGATTAATTTACTACAGTTGGAATTTTATTTCATAATTTTTGGAGTTATGAAAGTATTGATACTCTTGCATTCTTTACAGACTGTATTGTTTTGGCAGATTGCTGTTATGTTTGCATTGTTTGCATATGTTTGCTTGTTTAATGATTCTATTTGAGGATAGGAGTATTAAATATGCAGAGGCATTTAGTATGCAACGTTGAATAATAATGTTAGTGATTTTTTACAGTAGAAAATGATAAGGTTTTGCATTGGTTTATACTAACCTATCTCACGAGTTCTTGTTGAGTTTGTTGTGGATGAAGCTTTTGATAAAAAGAGAAACCATGATATGAGAGGAAGTCAGGAGACACAAAAGTTCAAGCTTGGGGATGCCCAAGGCACCCCAAGATAATATTCCAAGAAGTCTCAAGCACCTAAGCTTGGGGATGCCCCGGTAGGCATCCCACCTTTCTTCTTCAACAACTATCGGTTAGTATCGGTTGAGCCTAAGTTTATGCTTCTTCACATGAGTTGTGCTATCCTTGCAATGTCATTTTATTTTACTTTGCTTGCTGTTGGAATACAATACCAAGATCTGAAATTCTTTAATGAGAGAGAGTCTTCGCATAGTTACATAATTATTTAGCTACTCATTGATCTTCACTTATATCTTTTTGGAGTAGTTTTTCATTTACTCGTGTGCTTCACTTATATCCTATGAGTAAATGGTTGAATGAGTTGAATGTCATAAATCTGAAATTATATATGTCTCATTTGCTTATCCCATGGGGATTAATGACTTCACATCTAAGAAGTAGAGGTTGTAAATTTATTGAAGATTAGCAAGCATTGCATTGGTTATCTGAACAATTCATGAAAGAGTATTGAAGGAAGAGAGATTTCACATATAAATATACTATTGTAGACATCTTTTATAATTGGGAGCACTCATTAAGTATGACATGCTAAAGAGTTGATGTTGGACAAGGAAGACAACGTAATGGGTTATGTTTTCCGACATCTCAGTTAAAGTATATTGTCATGGATCATTCGAACATGTTGAGCTTGCCTTTACCCCTCATGCTAGCCAAAATTCCTTGCACCAAGTAGAGATACTACTTGTGCCTCCAAATATTCTTAAACCCAGTTTTGCCATGAGAGTCCACCATACCTACCTATGGATTGATTAAGATCCTTCAAGTAAGTTTTCATCGGTGCAAGCAATCAAAATTGCTCTCTAAATATGTATGATCTTTTGGTGTGAAGAAAATAGTTTTATACGATATTTTTATGGAAGCAATAAAAGCGATGGACTGCATAATAAAGGTCCATATACAAGTGGCAATATAAAGTGACGTTCATTCGCATTAAGATTCTGTGCATCCAACCCTAAAAGCGCATGACAACCTCCGCTTCCCTCTGCGAAGGGCCGATCTTTTACTTTATGTCTTTTACTTTATGCAAGAGTCAAGGTGATCTTCACCTTTCCCTTTTTCATTTTATCCTTTGGCAAGCACCTTGTGTTGGGGAGATCCTGATATATATATCCAGTTGGATGTAAATTAGCATGAACTATTATTGTTGACATCACCCAAAGGTGAATACGTTGGGAGGCAACACTATAAGCCCCTATCTTTCTCAGTGTCCGATTGAAACTCCATAACCATTAGTATTGCATGAGTGTTAGCAATTGTAGAAGACTATATGATAGTTGAGTATGTGGAGTTTGCTATTCCTAAAAATAAGATGAATTGCAATTGTTTGATTACTGAGAATGAAGTTTGCTAGTTTTCAAGAAAGTTTATGGTCTATGCTTTGACATGTGAATTGCTTGTTACTTTATCGTGAGAAGTTTTATGAGATGAACTGCTGTTATGACATATTATCATGCTAGAAAAGGTGATTGAAATTATCATTGATCAAACTTGTGCACCTTCTAGCATTCACACTTCATAAATTCTTTCTTTTATCATTTACCTACTCGAGGACGAGTAGGAATTATGCTTGGGGATACTGATACGTCTCCAACGTATCTATAATTTATGAAGCATTCATGCTATTTTATTATCTATTTTGAATGATTATGGGCTTTATTATACACTTTTATATTACTTTTGGGACTAACCTATTAACCGGAGGCCCAGCCCATATTGTTGTTTTATTGCCTGTTTCAGTATTTCGAAGAAAAGGAATATCAAACGGAGTCCAAACGGAATGGAACCTTCGGCAGCGTGATTTTTTGGAAGAATATAATCCTGGAGACTTGGAGTTCACGTTAGAAGATACTCGAGGCAGCCACGAGATAGGAGGGCGCCCCCCTGTAGGGTGCGCCCCCTGTCTCGTGGGCCCCTCGAGCACCTCCCGATCGACTTCTTTCGCCTATATAAGCCTACGTACCCTAAAACCATCGAACATCAAGATAGATCGGGAGTTCCGCTGCCGCAAGCCTCCGTAGCCACCAAAAACCTCTCGGGAGTCTGTTCCGGCACCCTGCCGGAGGGGGAACCCATCACCGGTGGCCATCTTCATCATCCCGGGGCTCTCCGTGACGAGGAGGGAGTAGTTCACCCTCGGGGCTGAGGGTATGTACTAGTAGCTATGTGTTTGATCTCTCTCTCTCTCTCGTGTTCTCGACATCAGATGATCTTGATGTATCGCGAGCTTTGCTATTATAGTTGGATCTTATGATGTTTCTCCCCCTCTACTCTCTTGTGATGAATTGAGTTTCCCTCTTGAAGTTATCTTATTGGATTGAGTCTTTGTGATGAGAACACTTGATGTATGTCTTGCCATGTTTATCTATGGTGACAATGGGATATCACGTGCCACTTGATGTATGTTTTGGTGACCAACTTGCGGGTTCCACCCATGAACCTATTCATAAGGGTTGGCACATGTTTTCTTGACTCTCCGGTAGAGACTTTGGGGCACTCTTTGAAGTACTTTCTGTTAGTTGAATAGATGAATCTAAGATTGTGTGATGCATATCGTATAATCATGCCCACGGATACTTGAGGTGACAATGGAGTATCTAGGTGAAATTAGGGTTTTGGTTGATTTGTGTCTTAAGGTGTTATTCTAGTATGAACTCTTGAATAGATTGATCCAAAAGAATAACTTTGAGGTGGTTTCGTACCCTACCATAATCTCTTCATTTGTTCTCCGCTATTAGTGGCTTTGGAGTGACTCTTTGTTGCATGTTGAGGGATTGTTATATGATCTATCTATGTTATTATTGTTGAGAGAACTTGCACTAGTGAAAGTATGAACCCTATGCCTTGTTTCCTATCATTGCAATACCGTTTACGCTCACTTTTATCATTAGTTACCTTGCTGTTTTTATATTTTCAGATTACAAAAACCTATATCTACTATCCATATTGCACTTGTATCACCATCTCTTCGCCGAACTAGTGCACCTATACAACTTACCATTGTATTGGCTGTGTTGGGGACACAAGAGACTCTTTGCTATTTGGTTGCAGGGTTGCTTGAGAGAGACCATCTTCATCCTACGCCTCCCACGGATTGATAAACCTGAGGTCATCCACTTGAGGGAAATTTGCTACTGTCCTACAAACCTGTGCACTTGCAGGCCCAACAACGTCTACAAGAAGAAGGTTGTGTAGTAGACATCAACCAGTTCCGCTAGCACGACGGTGTGGTGAAGGTGATGGTGAAGTGATCTACGCAGGGCTTCGCCTAAGCACCACGAGAATATGACCGGGGTGTAAACTGTAGAGGGGGGCGCCGCACACTGCTAACTATTGATGTTGTGTATGTGTTAGGCTCCCCCTCCTCATATATATATATAGGTTGGAGGGAGAGGGAAGAGGCCATGGGGCGCCCGACTCCTGCCCTAGTTCGGCCCCCTTTCCTTCTATAGGCGCCAGAGGAAGGAAGGGGGAGGTGGCGCCTCCCCTTTCCTTTCTCCCTTGAGAAGGGGAAGGAAGGAGGGACTTGCCCTCCCCCTTTCCTTTCCCTGGGGCTGGCCGGCCTGTTGGAGGGGTGCACCAGCCCCTTGTGAGCTGTTCTGTCCCTCCCTTGGTCCATTAAGCCCATATCTTTGCCGGGGGTGCCCGCAACCCCTTCTAGTGACCCTATATGTACACGGTACACTCCGGAACACTTTCGGTGTCTGAATACCATTATCCTACATATCAATCTTTACCTCTCGACCATTTCGAGACTCCTTGTCATGTCTGTGATCTCATCCAGGACTCTAAACAACATTCGATCACCAAATCACATAAACATATAATACTATATTGTCATCGAACATTAAGCGTGCAGACCCTACGGGTTCGAGAACTATGTAGACATGACTGAGACACCTCCCCGATCAATAACCAATAGCGGAACCTGGATGTTCATATTAGTTCCCACATATTCTATGAAGATCTTTATCGGTTGAACCATTATGACAGCATATGTTATTCTGTTTGTCCATCGGTATGTTACTTGCCCGAGATTTGATCGTCGGTATCTTCATACCTAGTTTAATCTCATTACCAGCAAGTCTCTTTACTCAATCCATAATACACCATCCTACAACTAACTCATTAGTCACTTCGCTTGCAAGGCTTCTTATGATGTGTATTACCGAGAGGGCCCAGAGATACCTCTCTGGTACTTAGAGTGACAAATCCTAATCTCGATCTATGCCAACCCAACAAACACCTTTGGAGATACCTGTAGAGCATCTTTATAATGATCCAGTTTCGTTGTGATGTTTGATAGCACACAAGGCATTCCTCCGATATCAGGGAGTTGCATAATCTCATAGTCGAAGGAATATGTATTTGACATGAAGGAAGCAATAGCAATAAAACTGAAGAATCAATATGATATGCTAACAGATGGGTCTTGTCCATCACATCATTATCCTAATGATGTGATCCCATTCATTAAATGACAACACATATCTATGGCTAGGAACTTAACCATCTTTGATTAACGAGCTAGTCTACTGGAGGCTTACTAGGGACACAATGTTTTGTCTATGTATCCACACATGTATCAAGTTTCCGGTTAATACTTTTCTAGCATGAAGAATAACCATTTATCATGATATAAGGAAATATAGAATAACAACTTTATTATTGCCTCTAGGGCATATTTCCTTCAGTCTCCCACTTGCACTAGAGTCGATAATCTAGTTCACATCATCATGTGATTAACACCCATAGTTCACATCGCCATGTGACCAATACCTAAAGAGTTTACTCGAGTCAATAATCTAGTTCACATCGCTATATAATTAACACCCAAAGAGTACTAAGGTGTGATCATGTTTTGCTTTTGAGAGAGGTTTAGTCAATGGGTCTGCCACATTCAGATCCCTATGAATTTTGCAAATTTCTATGTCTACAATGCTCTACATGGAGCTACTCTAGCTAATTGCTCCCACTTTCAATATGTATCTAGATTGAGACTCAGAGTCATCTAGATCGGTGTAAAAGCTTGCATCAATGTAACTCTTTACGACAAAATCTTTATTACCTCCATAACCAAGAAATATTTCCTTAGTCCTCTAAGGATAATTTATACCACTCTCTAGTGATCTACTCCTAGATCACTATTGTACCCCCTTTGCCAAACTCGTGGCAAGGTACACAACAGGTTTGGTACACATCGTGGCATACTTTATCTATACCTACTATTAAAGGGAATAGGTATTCTTGGTTTGGTCATAATATTTTCTGTCCCGTGGAATTTTTTTCGTTTATAATAGGACCTACCTAATTTTTGTCTGTCATGAGGAACTGGGGTTAATTGTTATGATCGTACGTTATTTTCTCAAACATCTGGGCCGGCCCATGAAAATAGTAATAGGCTACGATGACATACGGTAGCTCCAAAAAAGATCCCTTTGTGGGGGCTCGAAACCAGGATCTCGTATTTGAAACATCACACACCAACTAGTTGACCTAGCAAGCTTTGCTGGTTATAAAACAGTGCAGAATCTTAAGAACCAATTTCCAGCGCAGATACTAATATTTTTAAATTTTTTATCGCAACTGTTGTCGAAAAAATACCAGAATGTTTTGTGAAGCGCAAACACTTTACAAATTTGTAAACATATTTTAATAAATGAAATATTTTTTAAAAACACGAATATTTTCTGAAAATCATGAACAACTTTTTCAAACAGGAACAATTTTTAAATTCCAATACAAAATGTGGAAACACAAACATTGTTTGAAACTCGGAACAAAATTGGGAACACATAAAAAAATGAAATTCCGGAAAAGAAATTGAAGCATGAACATTTTTTAAAAAAAATGAACAATTTGTGGATATGCGGACTTTTTTTGAAATTCCAATAGAAATTCTGAAAAGTTGTGAAAATTTTGAACAAAAACATTCCAACAATTTTTGAAAAACACAAACAAAATTTGAAAACAAGTTTTTAAAACATTTTCAAACAATTTTGGAAATTGGAACATTATTCGAAATTCCTGAAAATGAAAACATGAACATTTTAAAGATTTGTCAACAATCTCTAAAAATGGGAGCCTTTTCTGAAACTCTGAACTATTGTTAAAAGTTGTGAAAAAATAGAACAAAACCATTCCGAACAAACTTTCAAAACACGAACATTTTTTGAAAATCCAAATTTTATTTATTTACAAATACGAAAACACGACCATTTTTTGAAAATTTTGGAAGCGCGATCATTTTTTTAGATAGAGAGGGTTCACTTGAATATTTATCCCACCTCGCTTTGATCCCCAAAAATCCATCAGCTTATAAACGCCGGATAGTTGTCGAAATCATCAAGCCCAAACGAAGGGTATGGTGCGGGAGTGAAGGAATTAAGGTTGGCTCTTATTAAATGAAATTGTTGGAATAGAGCCTGACGAAAGAATTAAATGTTGGCTCTAAACGGAAATGTGGGAAGTATGGCTGGATTGTAGGATCGGGATGTGCTTGCATGTACGATGGAGTGTATGGCATGGTGAATCTAACTAACAAAAGATATAAGATACCTGGTTGGAGTGGCATATATAGCTGGTGAGTGATGGCTCAATATTAATGTGCACTAACAAAACAACCCCTGACATGTGTGCAACACGACAAATGCTGCTGCCTTCTTTCCATGGGATTAATCGGGTCTCGCTCGCAAACTAATCAAAAATGAAAAAAGAAGCAAACGACATGCCATCAGCTCTGATTTTTGGGCGGTATGTTAACCTTTTCAATGTGCAAGGAAATGTTTTTATTTATCAGTGTTTGTGCCGCTGTCAAGTTTTACTTTCTTGAAAAAAATACCTGGTTAATCTACATGCAACTTTCAATCGAGCATTGTTACTGCAAACGGCACACACAACAGTTTTAGGCCCTGTTGCTCCAAGCAGAACACAACATTGGAAGGCCAATTTCTTGCTATATCCAGAAGCATGCCAATGTAACACCAGTCGCCGCTATTATTTTTCTATTGAAAAGTTGGACCGTCGTGCCGTAAAACCAATTACATAAGCTATGCCAAGACAACAAGTCATACGGACAACGTAGCAAAGCCGACCACATGGACACAACAAGGATGTCCGTCATTGCTACAAGTCGGATGCATGTCGTAGCGAGGTCAATCAGTGTGCTACAAATTGGATATGCAAAGGTGTAAAGCTAACTAAGTGTAGATGTTAGGATTATAAGGAGAATTAATTGATCCTTAGCACATGTGTTAAGGGTTGTTGCATGAGTAATGTATGACGGATATGCACTTTTTTAGAGCTTGATGTGTGTCTCCCTGTTGTGTGATACCTTCTGGATGCTATCATGACACACTGGTGAACACGCCAATATTCACTCCTGTTGCAACGCACGTGCCCTTTTGCTAGTAGAACCTATGGCTGAAGCATAGGGAATGACTTTCATTCTCTCTCTATCTTCTATTGTGGTCAGGCTTTGAGTCTTACCCAACTTCACACCTTACAATATAGGCTAGAACTCTTTCTTTGACTGATCCATTTTGAACTCCTACAAAATCTTGTTAAGGTATGTACTCATTGAAAATATTATCAAGCGTCTTGATCTATCTCTATAGATCTTGATGCCCAATATGTAAGCAGCTTCACCAAGGTCTTTCATTGAAAAATTCTTATTCAAGTATCCTTTTATGTTATCCAAAAATTCTATATCATTTCCAATCAATAATATGTCATCTACATATAAAATCAGAAATGCTATAGAGCTCCCCCTCACTTTCTTGTAAATACAGGCTTCTCCAAAAGTCTGTATAAAACCATATGCTTTGATCACCTCATCAAAGCGTATATTCCAAATCCAAGATGCTTGCACGAGTCCATAGATGGATTGCTAGAGCTTGCACACTTTGTTAGCACCTTTAGGATTGACAAAACCTTCTAGTTGCATCATATACAACTCTTCTTTAAGAAATCCATTAAGGAATGTAGTTTTGAGGTCCATTTGCTAGATTTCATAGTCATAAAATGCGGCAATTGCTAACATGATTCGGACAGACTTAAGCATCGCTACGGGTGAGAAAGTCCCATTGTAGTCAACTCTTTGAACTTGTCAAAAAACCTTTTGCCATAAGTCGAGCTTTGTAGACAGTAACATTACCATCAACGTCATTCTTCTTCTTCAAGATACATTTATTCTTTATGGCTCGCCGATCATCGGGCAAGTCCACCAAAGTCCACACTTTGTTATCATAAATGGATCCTACCTCAGATTTCATGTCCTCAAGCCATTTATCGGAATTGGGCTCATCATAGCTTCTACATAGTTCGTAGGTTTGACATGGTCTAGTAACATGACTTCTAGAACAGTATTATCGTACCACTCTAGTGTGGAGTGTGTTCTGGTTGACCTACGAAGTCCAGTAGTAACTTGATCCAAAGTTTCATGATCATCATCACTAGCTTCCTCTCTAGTTTGTGTATGCATCACGAGAACAGATTTATCTGATGTGCTACTCTCCAATTCAAGAGAAGGTACAATTACCTCATCAAGTTCTACTTTCCTCCCACTTACTTCTTTCAAGAGAAACTCCTTCTCTAGAAACGACCCATTCTTCGCAACAAAGATCTTGCCTTCGGATCTATAGTTGAAGGTGTACCCAATAGTTTCTTTAGGGTATCCTATGTAGATGCACTTCTCCGATTTAGGTTCGAGATTATCAGGCTGAAATATTTTGACATAAGCATCACATCCCCAAACTTTAAGAAATGACAGCTTAGGGGTTTCTTGCCAAACCACAGTTCATATGGTGTCGTCTCAACGGATTTAGATGATGCCCTATTTAACTTGAATGTGGTTGTCTCTAATGCATAACCCCAAAATGATAGTGGTAAATCAGTAAGAGACTTATAGATCGCACCATATCTAATAAAGTACGGTTACAATGTTCTGACTCACCATTATGCTATGCTGTTCCAGGTGGCGTGAGTTGTGAAACAATTCCACATTGTTTTAAATGAAGGCCAAAGTCGTAACTCAAATATTCTCCCCCGCGATCAGATCATAGAAACTTTATTTTCTTGTTACGATGATTCTCCACTTCACTCTGAAATTCTTTGAACTTTTCAAATGTTTCAGACTTGTGTTTCATCAAGTAGATATACTCATACCTACTCAAATCATCTATGAAGGTCAAAAAATAACGATACCCGCCGTGTACCTCAACACTCATCGGACCGCATACATCAGTATGTATTGTTTCCAATAAGTCATTAGCTCGCTCCAATGTTCCAGAGAACGGAGTTTTAGTCATCTTGCCTATGAAGCATGGTTCGCAAGTATCAAATGATTCATATTTAAGTGATTCCAAAAGTCCATACGCATGGAGTTTCTTCATGTGCTTTACAGAAATATAACATGCACGGCAGTGCCACAAATATGTTGCACTGTCATTATCAACTTTGCATCTTTTGGCATCAATACTATGAATATGTGTATCACTACGATCAAGATTAAATAAACCATTTACATAGGGTGTATGACCATAGAAGGTTCTATTCATGTAAACAGAAGAACAATTATTCTCTGATTTAAATGAATAACCATATCACAATAAACATGATCCAATCATATTCATGCTCAACGCAAACACCAAATAACATATTTTTAGGTCCAACACTAATCCCGAAGGTAGAGGGAGTTTGCGATGGTGATCTTATAAACCTTGGAATCACTTCCAACACACATCATCACCTAGCCCTTAACTAGTCTCTATTCATTTTGCAACTCATGTTACTAACCTTAGCAACTGAACCGATATCAAATACCCAGGGGCTATTATGAACACTAGTAAAGTACACATCAATAACATGTATATCAAATATACCTTTGTTCACTTTGCCATCCTTCTTATCCGCCAAGTATTTGGGGCGGTTCCGCTTCTAGTGACCATTCCCTTTGCAGTAGAAGCACTTAGTTTCAGGCTGTAACGTCCCAAATTTTCAATTTGGAATGTTATACATTAGATCATCATTGCATATCATATTTTATTGCATTTTTGGTTTGATCCTAGAAATTCTACGCAACTCAAGGACCCACGGAGAGAGTTGGGGATTTCGTTATTTTCATATTTGGGTTTTCTCAAATTTTGAAAATAGGATTATTTGATTTTAATTATTTATCTTCCAATATTTCAATTATAAAAATAAGAGAGAGGGAATAAAATGACTTTCCCAAAATAAAGAAATATTGTGGATTTAATATTAAAATCAAATAAGATTTTATTTCGGAGTTTTTTCGCTATTTTATTTGAATTAGGAAACATGCGCGTTTTTTAAAATTGCATTTAGGCCCCAAATAAATGTTCATCTTGTCCGGCTTATTTTTAGAGGACGGGAAAAAATTTATTTCGGGATTTTTGGAGTTCGTTTAGTATTTCTTTTATTTGTTTTTCTATGTCCAAATATTATTTAAAAAAATGAGCCGACCTACCGGGCCGTGTCCGACTAGGACTCCTGGGCCGGCCGGCCCTTATAAGCCGGGAGGCCGCCCCGCCAGCCCAGCCGCCCGCCCCCGAAACCCTAGCCCCGCCCCTGATCCGCCGCCGCCGCCGCTAGCCGCGCCGCCGCCGCTGCCATCGCCGATTCCCGCCACCCCACCGCTGGAGCCCCACGCCGGAGCCGCCACCTGCCGCCGCCGCTGTCGAGGTAGCCGCCACCGCCAATGTTTTTTTTAGAAAACTGCCCGTTTTTTTAGAACTGCGGTTTATTTTTTTAATAAATCGGTTTAGTTTTTGCGGTTTATGTATTTTGCGGACGTTCGTTCTTACATTCATTTTTTACGAACGGTTTTCGTCGTTTAGCAGCAGACAGCGAATGTTTGTTCGTTAGTCTGTTCGTCTGTTTTTCTTTTTCTCGGATTTTCCGCGATTATTTCTGATCCTGATTGTCGTTTCGATTTTTGTTCTACTATAACTTTTCGCTCGTTTATCAGAATCAAGCGATTCAAGCACCTGGAGTTTCTTCTCGAATCCCTCTTTCTGTTTAACCAACATGAACAAGTTTTTGCTACTGTAAAGTTTGACTTAGGCCCAGATTAGTAAATGAAGCGTGTTTCTTTCGCCGTTTGACTTCCGTTGCTGCGTTTGATTTGATTCTTTTCACAAACCCGAGTTCTTAAGTTGAACTTTCTGGTTAGATCTCTTATTTGAGTTTTACCTGTGCATTAGATGAGTGCTTATTGTATGCTTCTTTGTTTGCGATAGAGTACCCAGAGTGCGACGCTTGCTACTACGAGTCTCTAGGTTTCGCGGATCATCAGCCAGGAAAATAACACTTTGATCATACCTCTTTACTACCCAGTTTTATTGCTTTAGATCAATCCTCAAACAATTGCATGGTTTGGATGTGATTAATATGTGGGTTTTGTGAAGTAGATGAGGTAGTACCTGTTACCTGTTTTATTTATCAAACCTTTGGGAGTTACTTCTACGTTTGCTTAAGTTGTTATGCTATGCTAATAGACGTGGATTGGGTGAGTGTATCCATGACAGATGTGAGATAGTTAATTAATGGTTTACCTAAGGTGGTAACTTTAATACACATCTGGGTGGATTGAGGCACCTAGGGAACCCAGTGTTGCCTGTATTTTTGGAAATCCCGGGGTACCATGTGATACTCCTATGGACTGCCACCCAGGCTCAAAGGGATCATGAGATTATTCATGCTAGAAACTTCCGTGTGCAGCCGCAAGCTACTGCGGACTCCAGCATAGTTGAGTATGTTGTCTGACCTCTTTCAGTGGTAGACTAGCAGATGTAGGGGATGTAGGTTGGTACTGTCTACCCAGAGTAAAGAGTTAATGCTTCTGAAAGACTGTGTCTCGGTCATCCATTTCTCAAACACCATGTAGTGCGAGAAATCAAGCGGAGGAGATCGAGTCTTGCGGGGCAAAGTGCGTAAACCTCTGCAGAGTGTACAAACTAATCATGGTTAGCCGTGTCCCCGGTTAAGGACGTTTTGAGTATCTAGTACTTGGATTATCATGTGAATCTCATCATGTTAATTAATTTAAATTGTTGGGTTTAATGATGATGCTTAAATGGGATTGAGTTGGAGGAACCTTCTCAATGTTTAACAACCACCATGATAGTTAAATAAATTTTATTCCTTTGTTGTAGGGAAAAATTGGCTTTATGTAAAACTGTATCCATAGAGCTTTCCTCCAGCCATATATGCATGTAGTGATAGCATTATTCTATTCATTACTATCTATGTGTTACATTGCCAGCATATTCCATGTGCTGACCCATTTCGGGCTGCAACGTTCATGTTGCAGACTTTTCAGACGATGAGTAAGGTGCCATAGGTCATGATCTTATACTCAGTGATGCTGTTGGAGTTGATGGACTCGCTTATCTTCCAAGCCTTCCGTTGTTATCGTTATTAGATGGCCTTAAGCCATATTTATTGTAATAAGTTCTCTTTTGAGACATTCGATGTAATAAGTGTGTGATTGCTACTCTGTTATAAATCCTTCAAGTATTGTGCGTGTCAGCATTACCGATCCAGGGATGACACTGATGCACATAGATCAGACTATTTGAGGTCTGGTTGCTACAAGATGGTATCAGAGCACACACTGACTGTAGGACACGACCGCTAAGCTAAAGCCCTAGATCACTACTCTCTCTTCTCATTTCTGACTCCTCATCTTTTCTACTCTTTTAGGATGGTAGATGCAAGGAACAAGTTCACGCAACCGGATGAAGATACACCCTTTGGACGCAACTTGAAGGAAGTCACTAAGTACCTGAACATTGGAGTGCCAAGCTTCACAAGGACCTACATCGCCACCTTACCAGAAGAGGAGCGTTGGATGATTCAAGTTCAAGTTCCAGGAAGAACGTTCATGCCCGTCACTGAGCCCATAGAGTTTTCTTTTGATGCACCAACCTGGAGTCTAGGAAAGAGCATGGCAGCCCACATCACCATGGGACGCATTGGAGAAGTTTACCACAAGGATCTCAAGGAGACTATCTACCAGATTTGTGGGTGCCGAGATGGGCAATGGGAGATGATCAGCACCAGGAAGGATAGATCAATTGCAGCTTTCATCCAGGAGTTAAATCAGCACATTCGTCGCCAGGAGAACCAGATGTGCGCAGGCATGATAGATCTGAAGAAGGCTATGACCAAGATCACGGAGCTGGAAGAAGAGCTCAAGTCTACACGCGATGGATATGAGGAGGAAATGATGACACTCGTGGATAAGAATGATGATCTGAAGAAGCTAAAAGTATTCATGGGATTCCCTGCGACTGGAGGAGAAGATGATGATTGCACTTGCCCGGAGAACTACATCATCATCGACGACACCGACTCGGACCCAGATGATAGCGATGATGACTATGTTGATGAAGCTGGAGCAGATATCATGGAGTCTTCAACCGATCAATTTTTCTAGTCGACCACCATAACAGTAGTAGTATTCCCCTCATGTATATAGTATAGTCCAAGCACTTTTGTAACGATAGTTAGACCGTTGTATGCCCTTGTTTGAATTGATTGAAGTGATATTGTTTGTCTTTGTCTCATGTGCATATGGGTAGTATTTTTCTCTATAGACCTCATTCTATTCTGTATTCTCATCTTTTCTAAACCCTCAGATGCCTCCAAGACGTGACAATGGATTTGCTTTCCCACCAGAGCTCACTCAGTTGATCCAGGAGGAGAATGCGTTGATGTAGATGCTAGTCCAGAATCAGAATCAGGGGAACAACAACAACAACAACAACCCACCACCACCACCACCTGTTGATCACTTAGCCCATTTCTTGAGGCTGAATCCACCGGTGTTCTCCAGTAGCACCAAGCCGATAGTTGCAGATGATTGGCTCCGCAACATGGGAAGGGAGTTGACCACTGTAGGATGCACAGATGCGGAGAAGGTGCATTTTGACGCACATCAGTTTGATGGACCCGCAGCATCATGGTGGGAGAATTTCACAGCCACTTATCCCATCGACACTGTCACATGGGACCAGTTTCAGTAGGCTTTCCATACTTCCCATGTTTCAGCAGGAGCTATGGCCATGAAGAAACGTGAGTTTCGCAACTTGCACCAAGGAGGACGTACTGTTGGCCAGTATGTGGATGACTTTAGTAAGCTAGCACGTAATGCCCCAGATGACGTTGCTACAGATGCAGCTAAGCAGGAGAAGTTTCTGAAAGGACTGAATGATGAGCTGAGCATGCAGTTGATGGTGGCAACCTTCAAAAACTACCAGGAGTTGGTAGATCGAGCTCTCATGATTGAAGGGAAGCAGCAGCAGATTGACAGCTGCAAGAGGAAGTATGGACAAGGGAAGTACAATTCTGGAGCTCAGCAGAAGCCTCGTTTTACCCCGAACTCGAGAGGACCTTTTCAGCATACCCATGGAGGAGGGAGTTTGCACAACCAAAGTGGCCCCAAGAATGGTAATGGGAATGGAGGAAGCAACGGGCAGAATCATGCCAACCCATCAACACCAGCCAAGAGGGATCTAAGCCACATTACCTGTTTCAAATGCCAGAAGACTGGACATTATGCCACTGAATGTCTTGAAGAAAAGAATGGAAATGGCAATGGAAGCTCTGGGAAGAAGCCTAACCGGTTCAACAAGGGATAGGTGAACCACGTTAGCGTGGAGGTTGAAGCCCAGCCAGATGCAGTAATAGGTAAGTTTTTGGTTAAGTCATTTACTGCAATTGTTCTTTTTGATACTGGTGCATCGCATTCATACATATCAAGGGGATTTGTGGATAAGTATAAACTACCAACCCAAGCCCTTAGGTCACCCATGTTAGTAACCTCTCCAGGAGCAGAGTATATGGCTAGTCTATGGTGTGATCGATTAACCTTAAGGATTGGTAACTACGTGTTTCCCTCAGACCTAATAGTATTGGAGTCACAAGGACTGGATGTGATATTAGGCATGGATTGGTTATCAAAGTATGGAGGGAACATTGAATGCGCCAGAAAGTCGATCTTGCTTACCATCCCAGAAGGAAGAAAGATCAGGTATGTATCCCGGCATGTGTCGAAGAGGACTCAAGTGAATTCCTTATCAGGAGTTGTACAGGAGGAAGTACCAGTGGTGAAGGATTTCCCTGACGTATTTTCAGAGGAGTTGCCAGGCATGCCACCGGATAGAGACATTGAGTTTTTGATTGAGCTTTTGCGAGGCACAGGTCCAATATCTAAGAGACTGTATAGGATGCTCACAAAGGATCTAGAGGAAATTAAGAAGCAGATTAAGGAGTTACTGGATAAAGGCTATATTCTCCCAAGTTCGTAACCTTGGGGATCGCCAGTGCTTCTAGTGGAAAAGAAGGATGGATCATTGAGGATGGTTGTCGATTATCGAGGGTTGAATGAAGTGACAATCAAGAACAAGTACCCACTATCGATAATCAATGATTTATTTTACCAGTTGCAAGGAGCTAAAGTATTTTCCAAGATCGATCTGCTATCAGGATACCACCAGCTGAAGATTCGACAGCAGGATATACCTAAGACAGCTTTTACCACAAGGTACAGGTTGTATGAGTATACTGTTATGTCATTTGGTCCGACTAACGCACCTGCCTATTTCATGAACATGAGGAACAAAGGTGTTTATGGAGTTTCTGGATAAGTTTGTCGTGGTGTTCATTGATGATATTTTGGTATACTCGAAGAATGAAGAGGAGCATAAGGAGCATTTGCGTTTAATACTTGGGAAGCTCAGAGAACATCAGTTGTACACCAAATTCAGCAAGTGTGAGTTTTGGTTGAAGGAAGTTGGATTCCTCGGACATGTTATATCCGGAGAAGGAATAGCAGTAGACCCCACCAAAGTTGTCACGGTGACAAATTGGGAAGCACCCACGTCAGTTGGAGAGATCCGGAGTTTTCTTGGACTCGCAGGATACTACCAGAGGTTCATTGAGAATTTCTTGAAGATTGCAAAGCCAATGACGGAGTTGTTGAAGAAGGACACCAAGTTCAAATGGACCGAGAAATGTGAGGCCAGTTTCCAGGAGTTGAAGAAACGTTTGGTTACATCACCGGTGTTGATTCTGCCAGATCAGTGCAAGGATTATGAAGTATATTGCGATGCTTCTCGTCGAGGACTTGGAGCAGTGCTTATGCAGGAGGGAAGAGTTGTTTCGTATGCCTCACGACAGCTTAAGCCCCATGAGTTAAATTATTCCACCCATGATTTGGAGTTAGCAGCCGTAGTGCACGCGTTGAAGACATGGAGACATTTTCTCATCGGAAACCATTGCGAGGTGTACACGAATCACAAGAGTTTGAAGTACATCTTCACACAAAAGGAGTTGAATCTCAGGCAAATGAGATGGTTGGAGCTCATCAAGGATTATGATATGAGATTGCATTATCACCCCAGAAAGGCTAACGTGGTAGCCGATGCGTTGAGCCGCAAGAGCCATGTCAACACACTCTTGACCGGAGATTTACCGAAGGAGTTAGCCGAGGATCTTCGCGAGCTATGTTTGGAGATAGTTCCGAGAGGCTATGTTGCAGCGTTGGAGATTAAGTTTACTTTGATGGATAAGATCAGAGAAGCTCAGAAGACAGACAAGGAGATTGCAGAGATAAAGGAGAAGATGAGCAAAGGAAAAGCTAAAGGTTTTCGTGAGGATGAGCACGATACCTTATGGTTTGAGGACCGCGTTTATGTGCCTAATGACCCGGAGATCAGGAAGTTGATTCTGCAGGAGGCCCATGATTCACCTTATGCGATTCACCCAGGAAATACCAAGA
The DNA here is from genome assembly GCF_018294505.1 of Triticum aestivum. Classification (NCBI taxonomy): domain Eukaryota; kingdom Viridiplantae; phylum Streptophyta; class Magnoliopsida; order Poales; family Poaceae; genus Triticum; species Triticum aestivum. The sequence goes on along the minus strand of NC_057804.1, from coordinate 219,425,526 downwards.
TGTACCTGGATTTGAAGGACACTTTCTGGTGGACCGGAATGAAGAAGGATATTGCGGAGTATGTAGCAGTATGTGATGTATGTCAGAGAGTGAAGGTAGAGCATCAGAAGCCAGCAGGGTTGCTATAGCCATTGCCGATACCCAAATGGAAGTGGGATAAGCTAGGCATGGATTTTATCACGGGATTATCCAAGACTCGTTCAGGCTAGTTTGAAGATGGCCCCTTTTGAAGCTTTGTACAGAAGGAGGTGCAGGACACCGTTGTTATTGGATGAAGTTGGAGACCGCCAGTTGTTTGGACCAGATTTGATTAAGGAGTCTGAAGAGAAGGTTAAGCTAATTCGCGATAGACTCAAGGTAGCCCTGTCCAGGTAGAAGAGCTATGCAGATTCTAAACACAAGGAGACAGTTTACGGAGTCGGAGACAAGAGTTTATCTTCGTGTGTCCCCACTTCGAGAAATTAAGTGTTTTGGAGTTAAGGGAAAGTTAGTGCCACGTTTTGTAGGACCATACAAAGTGTTGGAGCGTATGGGAGAAGTTGCTTACAAGTTGGAATTGCCCGAAGGATTGTCAGGGGTTCACGATGTGTTCCACGTTTCCCAGTTGAAGAAGTGCCACGCACAGATGGTTGAAATACCTTTGAGAGATACAGTTCCACTGGAAGCGATTCAGTTGGACAGCGATTTGACCTATGAGGAGAAACCAGTCAAGATTCTCGAGTTTGCCAGCCGAGTCACACGCAGCAAGGTTATCAAGTTTTGCAAAGTTCAGTGGAGCCACCACACCGAAGACGAAGCCACTTGGGAGCGAGAGGAAGATCTACTGAAGGACCACCCTCACCTATTTTCTAGCCAACCTGAATCTCGAGGGCGAGATTCATCTTAAGGGGGTAGGTTTGTAACATCCCAAATTTTCAATTTGGAATGTTATACATTAGATCATCATTGCATATCATATTTTATTGCATTTAAATTCTACGCAACTCAAGGACCCACAGAGAGAGTTGGGGATTTCGTTATTTTCATATATGGGTTTTCTCAAATTTTGAAAATAGGATCATTTGATTTTAATTATTTTATCTTCAAATATTTCAATTATAAAAATAAGAGAGAGGGAATAAAATGACTTTCCCCAAATAAAGAAATATTGAGGATTTAATATTAAAATCAAATAAGATTTTATTTCGTAGTTTTGTCGCTATTTTATTTGAATTAGGAAAAAATGCGCGTTTTTCGAAATTTCATTTAGGCCCCAAATAAATGTTCATCTTGTTCGGCTTATTTTTAGAGGACGGGGAAAATTTATTTCGGGATTTTTGGAGTCCGTTTAGTATTTTTTTTACTTGTTTTTCTGCGCGAAATTAGTATTTAAAAAAACAAACCAACCTACCGGGCCGTGTCCGACTAGGACTCCAGGACCGGCCGGCCCTTATAAGCCGAGAGGCCGCCCCGCCAGCCCAGCCGCCCGCCCCCGAAACCCTAGCCCCGGCCTCGATCTGCCGCCGCTGCCGCTAGCCGCCGCCCGCGCCGCCGCAAGCCACCGCCGCCGCCGAGTCCCGCCACCCTGCCGCCGGAGCCCCATACCGGAGCCGCCATCCGCCGCCGCCGCCGTCGAGGTAGCCGACGGAGTTCGCCGCCGCCGTCGACGGTTTTTTTAGAAAACCGCCCATTTTTTTAGAACCGCGATTTATTAATAGATCGGTTTGTTTTTCTTTCCGGCTTATTTATTTTGCAGATGTTCATCCATACGTTCATTTTTACGAATGGTTTTCGTCATTTAGCCACAGAAAGCGAACGTTCATTCGTTAGTCTGTTCGTTCGTTTTCTTTTTCTCGGATTTTCGACAATTATTTCTGATCGTGATTTCTAATCCGATTTTTGTTCTAGTATAACTTTTCGCTCGTTTATCGGAATCAGGCGATTCAAGCGCCTGGAGTTTCGTCTCGAAACCCTCTTTCCGTTTTACCAACTTAAACAAGTTTTTGCTACTGTAAAATTTGACTTAGGTCCAGATTAGTAAATGAAGCTTGTTTCTTTCGCCATTTGACTTTCGTTGCTTCGTTTGATTTGATTCTTTTCGCAAACCGGAGTTATTAAGTTGAACTTTCTGGTTAGATCTTTTATTTGAGTGTTATGTGTGCATTAGATGAGTTCTTATTGTATGCTTGTTTGTTTGCGATAGAGTACCCGGAGTGCGCCACTTGCTACTACGAGTCTCTAGGTTTCGCGGATCATCAGCAAGGCAAGTAACACTTTGATCATACCTCTTTACTACCCGGTTTTATTGCATTAGATCAATCCTCAAACAATTGCATGGTGAGGATATGATTAATATGTGGGTTTTGGGAAGTAGATGAGGTAGTACCTATTACCTGTTTTATTTATCAAACCTTTGGGAGTTACTTCTACGTTTGCTTATGTTGTAATGCTATGCTAGTAGACGTGGATTGGGTGAGTGTATCCATGATAGATGTGAGATTGTTAATTAATGGTTTACTTAAGGTGGCAACTTTAATACACATCTGGGTGGACTGAGGCACCTGGGGAACCCAGTGTTGCCTATATTTTTGGAAATCCCGGGGTACCGTGTGATTCTCCTATGGAATGCCAGCCATGCTCAAAGGGATCATGAGATTATTCATGCTAGAAACATCCGTGTGCAGCTGCAAGCTACTATGGGCTCTAGCATAGTTGAGTATGTTGTGTGACCTCTGTTAGTGGTAGACTAGAAGATGTAGGGGATGTAGGTTGGTACTGTCTACCCAGAGTAAAGAGTTAATGCTTCTGAAAGGCTGTGTCTTGGTCATCCGTTTCTCAAACACCATGTAGAGCGAGAAATCAAGCGGAGGAGATCGAGTCTTGCGGGTAAAAGTGCGCAAACCTCTGTAGAGTGTACAAACTAATCATGCTTAGTTGTGTCCCCGATTATGGACGTTTTGAGTATCTAGTACTTGGATTATCATGTGAATCTCATCATGTTACTTAATTTAAATTTTTGGGTTTAATGATGATGCTTAATTGGGATTGAGTTGGAGGAACCTTCTCAATGTTTAACAACCACCATGATAGTTAAATAAATTTTATTCATTTGTTGTAGGAAAAAATTGGCTTTATGCAAAACAGTATCCATAGAGCTTTCCACCAGCCATATATGCATGTAGTGATAGCATTATTCTATTCATTACTCTTTATGTGTTACATTGCCAGCATATTCCATGTGTTGACCCGTTTCGGGCTGCAACATTCATGTTGCAGACTTTTCAGACAACGAGTAAGGTGCCATAGGTCATGATCTTATACTCAGTGATGCCGTTCGAGTTGATGGACTCGCTTATCTTCCGAGCCTTCCGTTGTTATCATTATTAGATGGCCTTAAGCCATATTTATTGTAATAAGTTCTCTTTTGAGACATTCGATGTAATAAGTGTGTGATTGCTACTCTGTTATAAATCCTTCTAGTACTATGCGTGTCAGCATTACCGATCCAGGGATGACACTGATGCACAGATATCAGACTGTTTGAGGTGTGGTCACTACACAGGCTTAGGTCTAGCTTTGGGTTTCTTCATGGGTGCGGCAACTTGTTTGCCATTCTTCTTGAAGTTCCCTTTCTTTCCCTTTCTCCCTTTTTCTTGAAACTAGTGGTCTTGTTAACCATCAACATTTGATGCTCTTTCTTGATTTCTACCTTCACCGATTTCAGCATCGCGAAGAGCTCGGGAATCGTTTTCGTCATCCCTTGCATATTATAGTTCATCATGAAGTTCTAGTAGCTTGGTGATAGTGACTAGAGAACTTTGTCAATTACTATGTTATCTGGAAGATTAACTCCCACTTGATCCAAGCAATTGTACTACCCAGACATTATGAGCATATGCTCACTGGCCGATTTATTCTCCTCCATCATGTAGGCAAAGTACTTGTCACAGGTCTCATACCTCTCGACACGGGCATGAGTCTGAAATACCAATTTCTGTTCTTGGAACATCTCATATGTTCCATGGCGTTCAAAACGTCTTTGAAGCCTCAATTCTAAGCCGTAAAGCATGGTGCACTAAACTATCAAGTAGTCATCATATTGAGCTTATCAAACATTCATAACGTCTGCATCAGCTCCTGCAACAGTTCTGTCACCTAGCGGTGCATCAAGGACATAATTCTTCTATGCAGCAATGAGGATAATCTTCATATCATGGACCCAGTCTGCATCAATGCCACTATCATATTTCAACTTAGTTTTCTCTAGGAACATATCAAAGAAATAGGGGAGCTATATCGCGAGCTATTGATCTACAACATAGATATGCAAATACTATCAGGACTAAGTTCATGATAAATTAAGTTCAAATAATCAAATTACTTAAGAACTCCCACTTAAAAAAACATCCCTCAAGTAATCTAAGTGATACATGATCCAAATCAACTAAACCATGTCCGATCATCACGTGAGATGAGGTAGTCATCAATGGTGAAAATCTCTATGTTGATCATATCTACTATATGATTCACGTTCGACCATTCATTCTCTAGTGTTCCAAGGCCATGTCTGCACATGCTAGGCTCGTCAAGTTTAAACTGAGTATGCCGCATGTGCAAAATTGTCTTGCACCCGTTGTATGTGAATGTAGAGCCTATCACACTCGATCATCACGTGGTGTCTCAGCACGACGAACTGTCGCAATGGTACATACTCAGGGAGAACACTTATACTTGAAATTTTAGTTAAGGGATTGTCTTATAATGCTACCACCATACTAAGCAAAATAAGATGCATAAAAGATAAACATCACATGCAATCAAAATATATGACATGATATGGCCATCATCTTGTGCTTTTGATCTCCATCTTCGAAGCATCGTCATGATCTCTATCGTCACCGGCTCGACACCTTGACCTCCATGGTTGCGTCCTGGTCGTCTCACCCACTATTGCTTCTACAACTATCGCTAATGCATAGTGATAAAGTGAAGCAATTACATGGCAGTTGCATTTCATACAATAAAGAGACAACCATAAGGCTCCTGCCGATTGCCGATAACTTTTACAAAACATGATCATCTCATACAATAACGTGTATCACATCATGTCTTGACCATATCACATCACAACATACCTTGCAAAAACAAGTTAGATGTCCTCTACTTTGTTGTTGCAAGTTTTACATGGCTGCAACGGGCTTCTAGCAAGAACCATTCTTACCTGCGCATCCAAACCATAATGGTGATTTATCAAGTTTGTTGTTTTAACCTTCAATAAGGACCAGCCGCAGTCAAATTCGATTCAACTAAAATAGGAGAAACAAACACCCGCCAGCCACCTTTATGCAAAACTAGTTGCATGTCTGTTGGTAGAACCGATCTCATGAACATGGTCATGTAAGGTTGGTCCGGGCCGCGTCATACAACAATACCACCGAATCAAAATAAGACATTAGTGGTAATCAGTATGACAATCACCCCCACAACTCTTTGTGTTTTACTCATGCAAATCATCTACGCATAGACCTGGCTCTGATACCACTGTTGGGAACGTAGCATACAATTTCAAAAAAAATCCTACGCTCATGCAAGATCTATCTAGGAGATGCATAGCAATGAGAGGGGGCAGTATGTCTACGTACTCTTATAGACCCTAAGCGGAAGCGTTTGACAACGCGGTTGATGTAATCAAACTTCTTCTAGCTCCGACCGATCAAGTACCGAATGTATGACACCTCCGAGTTCTGCACACGTTCAGCTCGGTGACGTCCCTCGCCTTCTTGATCCAGCAAGTCATCGAGGTAGTAGATGAGTTTCGTCATCACGACGACGTGGTGATGGTGAAGTGATCTACGTAGGGCTTTGCCTAAGCACCATGAAAATATGACCGAGTGTAAACTATGGAGGGGACGCCGCACACGGCTAACAATTGATGTTGTGTATGTGCTAGGCGCCCCCTCCTAATATATATAGGTGGGAGGGAGAGGGGAGAGGCCAAGGGACGCCCCAAATAATTCCCCCCCCCCCTTGCTTGTATAGGCGCTAGGGGAAGGAAGGGGGAAGTGGTGCCTCCCCTTTCCTTTCTCCCTTGAGGAGGGGAAGGAAGGAGGGACTTGCCCTCCCCCCTTTCCTTTCCCTAGGGCTGGCCAGCCTGTTGGAGGGGCGCACCAGCCCCTTGTGGGCTGGTCTGTCCCTCTCTTGGCCCATTGATGCCCCACAAGTATAGGGGATCTATCATAGTCCTTTTGATAAGTAAGAGTGTTGAACCCAACGAGGAGCAGAAGGAAATGATAAGCGATTTTCAGCAAGGTATTCTCTCCAAGCACTGAAATTATCAGTAACAGATAGTTTCGTGATAAGATAATTCGTAACGGGTATCAAATAACATAAGTTACTAAGGTGCAGCAAGGTGGCCTAATCCTTTTTGTAGCAAAGCACAAGCCTCGACGAACTCTTATATAAAGCAAAGCGCTCCCGAGGACACATGGGAACTATTGTCAAGCTAGTTTTCATCATGCACATATGATTCGCGTTCGTTACTTTGATAATTTGATATGTGGGTGGACCGGTGCTTGGGTGTTGTCCTTCCTTGGACAAGCCTCCCACTTATGATTAACCCCTCTTGCAAGCATCTGCAACTACGAAAGAAGAATTAAGGTAAACCTAACCATATCATGAAACACATGGATCCAAATCAGCCCCTTACGAAGCAACACAAAAACTAGGGTTTAAGCTCCTGTCACTCTAGCAACCCATCATCTACTTATTACTTCCAAATGCCTTCCCCTAGGCCCAAATCATGGTGAAGTTTCATGTAGTCGACATTCACATAAAACCACTAGAGGAGAGACAACATACATCTCATTAAAATATCGAACGAATACCAAATTCACATGATTACTTATAACAAGACTTCTCCCATGTCCTTGGGAAGAAACATAACTACTCACAAAGCATATTTGTGTTCATAATCAGAGGAGTATTAATTATTATTAAGGATCTGAAAATATGATCTTCCACCAAATAAACCAACTAGCATCAACTACAAGGAGTAATCAACACTACTAGCAACCCACAGGTACCAATCTGAGGTTTTGAGACAAAGATCAGATACAACTGATGAACTAGGGTTTGAGAGGAGATGGTGCTGGTGAAGATGTTGCTGGAGATTGACCCTGTCAGGACCCCGACTCGATGCCACATAGGTCTAGCATGTAACACCTCATATCACTTTGCGGCCTCACGCACGGTATTCCCACGGGTGTCGCCTTACCTTTGCCCGGGACCGTTTGCGTCTTTTGGCACACGTATATGATAGTGTCGCTAGCACCCATATGATAAGGAGCCCGGGCTGACATGGCTAGTCGTAAACCCAAAGTGGCACAGACTTACAGGGACAGGCATCCATGACCCAGCATCGATCGTGTCGGTCATCAGCGAGTGAATCCAGGCTGTAGCACTGGGCTAGCAGGACTCCGGTGAACCGGGCTGTAGCGGGCTAACAGGACTCCGGTATTCATCGCGTGACATTTCCCCGAAGGGACAGACACAAGAACGAAGAAGGACACATGCCGGCCAGCCTAAGTGTTCCGGAGCAGTAGCAAGCTACCATGGCTCAGTGGAAACACTAGGAGACATTTCCCGGTAAGAGAGGCTACTAAAGATAAACAACTAGATGGTCAGATCCCACACATACCAAGCATTTCAATAACATACACACAATATGCTCGATATGTGCAATACAACATGGCATCACAAAATGACTCTACGACTCAAGTAGTTTATTCAATAGGCTCCGAGGAGCGAGATATTACAAACATGGGTCTCATGACCCAACACTCAGAGCATACAAGTCAAAGCACAAGCGGAAGCTATCATGTCTGAGTACAGACATCTATAAATGAAAAAGGCTGAGAAGCCTGACTATCTACCAGATCCTGCCGAGGGCACAAGATCGTAGCTGAGGTATCAAGCTAAACGTCGAAGTCCACGCGGAACTACTAGCGAGACTGAAGTCTCTCTGCAAAACGTAAAATAGGCAAACGTGAGTACAAATGTACCCAGCAAGACTTACATCAGAACTAACTACATATGCATCATCTTCAACAAAGGGGATGGTGGGGTTTGACTGCAGCAAGCCAGCTTTGACTCAGTGGCTAACCTAACTACGACTGCAAGCGACTCTTTTGAGGTGGCGCACACGAGTCCACATATTCACCATATCAATACACCACTATGGATCCGCTCCCGTCTCCCTACGAGAACGCCATCCATAGCACTCACGCTTATCTTGCGTATTTTAGAGTATCCACTTTCACTTGTCTATGAACTGATATAAGCAACCTAGAAGTCCTTTTCCGCGGACACGGCTATTCGAATAGATGATATTAACCCTGCAGGGGTGTACTTCTTCATACATGTTTCCACCACTTAGCGTCTGCACACGACATGTGCTCGGCAGACTTCAAGCGAAAGCCGACGTGGGTGTAGACCACGACCTACCTAAACACTCAAGCCTCTAGTCCAGGTTTATCGCCTATTCAGGTTCCATCCGCAGGGAGTCCGGCCGAGGTTTCCCATACGGCCCCGAACGATGTGAACAGGGTTCCCGAGATACCTAACGGGTATTCGGTACACCGTGCCACGTACCTACCGCATCACAGCCCACCCCTACGGTCAGCGCTGTCCACGGCCTCCAGTAGGCTACAAACACCAGAAACTACTTGCCACTCCTGGACAGAGAGCTAGGGTGAATAAGAAGTCGAGCGGGGTCATATTTCAGGGCCCAATGTATGGTAGTAACTGAATCATGGATCACAAACACAGAACTCAGTTCCTGAGGACGGCTGCAATGAGACAACCCACCATGTACTCCTACATGGCCTCTCACCGCTACCTTTACCAAATCGTGTTCACACACTTAGCTCACACACAGTAGGACATGTTCACACGCCTCTGATTCATCCCCGATGAATCAGACCTGACTCAACTCTAAGCAGTAGCAGGCATGACAAACAAACATGAATGAGTAGGCACAACAGGGCTCAAACAACTCCTACTCATGCTAGTGGGTTTCATCTATTTACTGTGGCAATGACAGGTCATGCAAAGGATAAAGGGGTTCAGCTACCGCAGCAAGTAACAGATAAATCGGTGTTGTCCTAATGCATTAAAAGAGAGCAGGAGCGAGAGAGTAGGATTGTATCGGAATGAACAAGGGGGTTTTGCTTGCCTGGCACTTCTGAAGATAACATTGAGTCTTCATCAGTGTCAACGATCACAACGTCGGACATCGTCTACCGGGAGGGAACAGATACCGGCAACAAAGAAGAAATACAATCAATGCAATGCACAATATGATGCATGCTCATGACATGGCAATATGAATGTGTTTTGGGCTAATGCAACTAGCAACAGATTAAATGAAGTTGGTTTGAATACAAGATTCAAATTCAACTCCATATATGGTTATTTAAATGCCCTTTATTTGATTTGTGCTAAACAGCAGCTATAAGTTGTTCTAGCATGCATGAAAATGGTACAGATGGATTCCTTGAATTTTTCTGATAATTTTTCATATATAAATTATTTAATTTGGAGTTACGGTTGAATTTCTATGATTTTTAGAAGTTTTAGCTATTTTCTGGAATTTATAATTCATTTAAGAATTATCTAAATTCCAGAAAGGAATTATTGCGTCAGCACTAGGTCATGCTGACCTCAGCATAGTCAACAGGGGCTGGTCCGGGTCAAACCTGACCAGTGGGGTCCACTGGTCAGTGACCCAGTCAACTAACCGGGTTAGTTAGCCCTAACTAACTTAGTTAGCCGAGCGGGGCCCGCATGTCAGTGGCTCACCTAATTAACTAAATTAATTAACACTAATTAACCTAATACTAATTAAGCAGGCGCCTGGGCCCACACGTCAGTGAGAGAGAGAGGTCAAACCCCGCCGGTCGGAGCGGTCAACCCGCCGGCGTTTAGCCGCCGGCGAGGACAGACGCGGCGGCGTGCTGCGGGATTCGCCCACAGGGCGCCATTTGCTGCGCGGAGGGCAGCTACGGGCAGCTGGTGATCGCCCGCACCCAGCCATGGTGGTGGCTTGGCCGGGGAGTGGCCGGAGCTTCGCCGGCGACGAGGCCAGGCGGAGGCTGAAGCTCGGCCAGCTCGTGCGCGGGGCTGCGGTGGCCTAGTCGGCGTGGCGCTAGCACCTACGGCCTCTACGCGATGCGGGGAGCGTGTTGACGCGATGCCCGGGACCAAATGGTCACCGGAGCATCACCGGCGACGAGTGCAGGCGGCGGCGCAGTCGGGCGAGAGGCGCGAGGCGGCTACGGCGTGCCAGAGAGGGAACGGAGAGGGGGAGGATGATCAGAAGCTCACGTAGATGACCGTGGGATGGACGGCGAGCTCGGGGAAGGACGAGCGGCGACGAATTTGACGACGGCGATCCTCGGTAGCCGACGAGGGGGAAAACATCGGGGCGGCGCTCCGGGGCTCTTTCGGTCGTGTGGCTCGGTGAGGGGGTTGGTGACGAGGCGCAGGAGCTCGGGAGCGGCTCGGGGCATCGTCGGGACGGCGGTGGTTGCGGCAACGGCGAACGGCGGCGGTGGGCGTGTTCGGTGGAGCGTGAGAGAACGAGACAGAGGAGGGGAACGAGGGAGAGGAAGAGAGCGAGGGGGTCCAGGGAGTCGGGGCGGCGCCGGGGAGAAGACGCGAGGCGTCGCGGTGGCCAGGCGACGCAGGCAGGCAGCCTGGTGGCGTGGCGCCCGCGCGCGCGCCGGCGTGCTCCTCTCTGCCTGCCTGGCGAGAGGAAGCAGGTGGCTGGCACGGGCCAGCACAGTGCTGGGCCGGCCAGTGGGCTGCCAGGTGGGCTGGCCGCGCAGGTAAGTGGCCCTGGTGAGTAATGTTCTTTTTTTTAATTTTTCTGTTCTGTTTCCCTTTTATTTAATTCTTTTGCCACTGTTTTGAATTAAAATAATAATTCAAACAATGCCAAAGCTCCTCTGAATATTTTATTTGGCTAGATGGACTTTTCCAAAAAGCTCATAAAATATTTCAGGGGTATTTGAAATTATATTCTATTTATATGAATATAATTCAAATTCAAATAGCTAATGAATTAAATTCAAAGTCCCAAAAATAAATCCTTAAAAATGTTCAATATTTTGGTTGGGACCAGAATCCTTACCAAAAATTATCAAACATTTTAAGAAGAGCATTTTGGAACAATGAATGAGATTTTTAGGGTTTCTGCCCTTCTTTTATTTAGGGTTTTGAGGCTTCCAAATTTCCTCAATTCAAGTTTCAAAAATATAGACATGATGCACATATGAAGCTAACCTAGAGCAATGCCTGAAGCTAGGGATGTGACAACTCACCCCCACTAAACAAGAATCTCGTCTCGAGATTCAAGCGTAGGGTAAGGTGAAAGGTAAACACAACTAGTATAATCTTCACGATCCAGGTTGCACTTCATAGAAACGTTGATTCGATCACCATCTTTGTCTTGTCGTCTTGCTCTGAGAAATCCTGCCAACATGACCTGGAGGGAAAGAGACTCTAGAAGGGTCGATCTTCTCGAAGATCGAACAACTCACGGAATGAGACATAGCAACATCTCTTGAGCTGGGAGACGAAGCACAGATTTGAAGAAATGGAGTGGAACAGATGATGAAGGTTCACTAGGTAGACAACGATTCCACGCTTAAGAAGGTGGTAAACGATTGCCAACGTAGCAAAGAGTTGAGTTGCCATGAAACCACAACGAGACACCTTCGGAACCGTGACTCGTAGATATCTCCCCTTAAGTGGCAAAAAGAATTATCTTTGATTCAAAGATCATTGAAACTCTTTATACCAGCCTAAGGCAATCACAAGCAATCGATTGGCGGGGTCGGTAGAATGGCATACTCGGACTTGGATGATGTGGATTACCTTGTTGAAGACAACGTAATGGATGAATTTGCTTATCACCGGAAATGGATGAGACCCATGGTAGAATGGCACATTGGTGGTGCAAGCTGGGAACAAAATGCAAATGCTGGAAATGATTCTGGTAACTGGGGAAGAACCCAACAATAGGGAGTGAATTCGCTGTTTGAAAAGATCATAGCATTGCCGAGGAAACTGAGAGCATCCCAATTAGTGTCGATGATAACACCTAGCGCTTGTGCGTGCTCTCAAGAACTTGAGCATTTCCATAATCATCAAGGTTTTATCAACATCCATGTCAAGGGTGCTGACAACACAACATACTACCATGATGGCTAATGATGGATGATGCAGATGCAAAGGAAGATAACACCTTCTCAGATTTCACCTTAGCGAGGCCAAGGAAACAAAATCTGGATGATCGACCGAGAGACATTTAGCACTCCGCTTCTAATGTTCTCCTTGATGTGCTAGTGTATCCCATTCATTGAAATGGTTTGGTATCTAGAACATCAAGTAAAGGTCGGACTTCGGGAACACAAAGATCCATAGGGGCAACTAGGGAGTAAATCCTACGAAATCCCTATGGGGAGGTGGCCAATTCCATCAAATAAGATACTATAATAATAGGTCTACCGGATGGGTGTGTTGGCCACGACATCCACCTTACCGGTTATCGAGAGACCAATATTATAGTTCTTGGGAAATGTTCCAACCCATCATATCTGCCTAAGATTCAGATCTGGTTGGTGTCAGGATATTCCAAACTCATCGAGTCTAGGAAGAAAAACAAAAGTTTGCAACACAAATCGACGAGATGACGTTGCGAGATTCTCGGGAGACGAACTACGATAGCAAGCTCCAAAACATGAGCTGGTTCTGCTACAAACATGTGAACATGTTGTCCAAGACAAGCATGACCACAAAGTAGTCTTATAATAAAACACTACCGAATTCAGGAGGGGAAACCATCATTAAGGACATCGAAGTCTCCACGCGTGGAAATCCAAAGAGTTCACCTTGGACAGACTCCTTTATCTTTGAACAACTCAATCAGTGGCTTGGTGTGCTAGGATATACATATAGAATGAAGGTTGCAAATCTCCAGACCACCGAATACTTCGCACGTATGCATGACTGACTTGGGATGATTCCAAAGGAAACAACATTGACTTTCTCGAATCCACGGTGGCAACTTGCATCAAATGCACATGGACTGGAGGAAGTCACTTCTTACATCCGAACATTTGCTCCATGAACTAGCATGAAGAAATGCTTTCAAAAGTTTCCAACACTAACTTAATGTTCAACAAAATCATGGAGGGAATAAGGATGTTGTCAATGGGCTCAACAACAATTCATCTAGGTTTCCTTTTAAAAGGAATTCCATAGTTAAGTGAACACGGTGATAGCATTGGTCAGACCAAAGATATAATGGTGTATGCTCGAGGAATCAACCACGAGTAAGACAACATTACAAATATCGTTGGTTCTGATTTGATTTGACGATAGCCCACACTCAAATCAAAGGATTGATAAGACAATAGATCCAGCAACTGATCACAGGGACCAATCGATGAAGATATCATCTTTCTTCAACACACACTACACAAGAATATCCCTTTGGATGAACTAAATCGGGCAAGCTTCTATCTTCCAACTCTCCAAGTTGATGCATAGCTTAACCAACTAGCTCAGGGGTATCCAACACGGATTCTTGGAGAAGGATGGTTCACAAAAACCAACTTGATCACGAGCTCAACATAACAGTCAGGTGACAGCCTGGTGATACTTTCGAGAAGATATTCGAAAAATCACGAACCACCGGTATGTTACTAAGCTCGAGAACAATCTCGCTTTTGAAGGCAAGACGATATGATCAAATGAGTGAGGACTTGACAAGATCCTAACTCATCAATCGAAGGGTGCACCGAAATAAGGACTAGGTAGCATAATCAACCTCAGAATGATGATTCAATAACCAACACACTAGGAATGAAATTATTGTCCTTTAACTACCAAGCAACAAGGTTGCTAGGAGTATTGATTTCACACATCACGATTCACTTGTCGGCATTCTGGTTACAATAATACAGGAACCGAGGAATGAATAATAATGGCGAGAAGTATCACTACATCAAGAATTCACAAGAGCCGGTGCAATTCTCATGAAAATCCTGACATAAAGACGGTAATACTTCAGGGTAGAACAGAATCAAAAGCTGGGCTGGCATTTTGATCTGCGGAGCACAATTGCTTTGACCCAATCCTAGATATGGAAGAGGTACTGGAGTTTGTTTCTCCTAGTCATTCTGCGATAGAATGGCTTGACGGACCACAAGAGTATTAGGCATCGATAAACGAACGCACGCATACTCTTGACTATCAATTGATAGACGAGGGTCAGAATGCAACTAAAGAGAGACAACTCAAGGAACATATGATTTTCTGAGTTGTGGATGCATGGTTTAGCATGTCGAACGAATTCCACATGTTTCTTCCGGATAACCCATGCAGAAAAGTAGAACTGGCAGAGTCACAATATATAACGGAGAACTCATCAAGAATAATCCTGTTGTGATATTTCAGTTCAACGAGGAACTTCTGCCATAAGTAGTTCATGGTATTTGGAAGAAGAAGATACCACGGACTTTAAGGACTATCGCAAAGGTTACTAATATCCTAAAGGAACTAGCAAACACTATCAACATGAAGTAAGTAGAGTGAATCTCGGGTTCAAGCCCAAGGAGTAGAATACCTACTACTAAGTAGCATCACAGGATGCTTCCGAGAATAAAGGCCAGAATCTTCACACTAGGACACAAATCATGGCTAGACCACTAGATGATCCCCTAAGACACCTAGGGTCATAGTAATAACTCTAACATAAAGGTTGAGGCAGTAGGGTACCTCAACTCAACAATTTGTGTGATTAATCTGACCAAAGGCACATCGGAAACAGAAGAAAGGGATTTGCAAATGCATCGGACTATTTAGAAACCTGGGATGACTCGGACAGCATAACGGCTATAATTGCTCAAAAAGATTTGAGACAAACACAAAAATGGTGGCATAACCACTCAGAAGCACAATATCAAGGTTCCGAGATCAACAATTAACATACAGAAGTAGTAGGAACTGAACTGAGACTTAAATCCAACAATCTTATAAGTCTACTGATTAGTAACACGTGATCCTAATAGAAAGAAGAGATAGCCTAGTTCTTAATCCCCGTAGAAGAGAAGATGACTCAGATCAGAAGGGCATAAGGTATAAGGAGTAAAAAGAGCCTTACGTTCCATCCCACAATCAATTCCCTTACATAACTAAAGAATTTCTAGACTCAACTTCGACCAGTTTGGCTTGGTAATCCTACAGGCAGTCAAGCTCTGATACCAACGCTGTCAGGACCCCGACTCGATGCCACATAGGTCTAGCATGTAACACCTCATATCACTTTGCGGCCTCACGCACGGTATTCCCACGGGTGTCGCCTTACCTTTGCCCGGGACCGTTTGCGTCTTTTGGCACACGTATATGATAGTGTCGCTAGCACCCATGTGATAAGGGGCCCGGGCTGACATGGCTAGTCGTAAACCCAAAGTGGCACAGACTTACAGGGACAGGCATCCATGACCCAGCATCGATCGTGTCGGTCATCAGCGAGTGAATCCAGGCTGTAGCACTGGGCTAGCAGGACTCCGGTGAACCGGGCTGTAGCGGGCTAACAGGACTCCGGTATTCATCGCGTGACATTTCCCCGAAGGGACAGACACAAGAACGAAGAAGGACACATGCCGGCCAGCCTAAGTGTTCCGGAGCAGTAGCAAGCTACCATGGCTCAGTGGAAACACTAGGAGACATTTCCCGGTAAGAGAGGCTACTAAAGATAAACAACTAGATGGTCAGATCCCACACATACCAAGCATTTCAATAACATACACACAATATGCTCGATATGTGCAATACAACATGGCATCACAAAATGACTCTACGACTCAAGTAGTTTATTCAATAGGCTCCGAGGAGCGAGATATTACAAACATGGGTCTCATGACCCAACACTCAGAGCATACAAGTCAAAGCACAAGCGGAAGCTATCATGTCTGAGTACAGACATCTATAAATGAAAAAGGCTGAGAAGCCTGACTATCTACCAGATCCTGCCGAGGGCACAAGATCGTAGCTGAGGTATCAAGCTAAACGTCGAAGTCCACGCGGAACTACTAGCGAGACTGAAGTCTCTCTGCAAAACGTAAAATAGGCAAACGTGAGTACAAATGTACCCAGCAAGACTTACATCAGAACTAACTACATATGCATCATCTTCAACAAAGGGGATGGTGGGGTTTGACTGCAGCAAGCCAGCTTTGACTCAGTGGCTAACCTAACTACGACTACAAGCGACTCTTTTGAGGTGGCGCACACGAGTCCACATATTCACCATATCAATACACCACTATGGATCCACTCCCGTCTCCCTACGAGAACGCCATCCATAGCACTCACGCTTATCTTGCGTATTTTAGAGTATCCACTTTCACTTGTCTATGAACTGATATAAGCAACCTAGAAGTCCTTTTTCGCGGACACGGCTATTCGAATAGATGATATTAACCCTGCAGGGGTGTACTTCTTCATACATGTTTCCACCACTTAGCGTCTGCACACGACATGTGCTCGGCAGACTTCAAGCGAAAGCCGACGTGGGTGTAGACCAAGACCTACCTAAACACTCAAGCCTCTAGTCCAGGTTTATCGCCTATTCAGGTTCCATCCGCAGGGAGTCCGGCCGAGGTTTCCCATACGGCCCCGAACGATGTGAACAGGGTTCCCGAGATACCTAACGGGTATTCGGTACACCGTGCCACGTACCTACCGCATCACAGCCCACCCCTACGGTCAGCGCTGTCCACGGCCTCCAGTAGGCTACAAACACCAGAAACTACTTGCCACTCCTGGACAGAGAGCTAGGGTGAATAAGAAGTCGAGCGGGGTCATATTTCAGGGCCCAATGTATGGTAGTAATTGAATCATGGATCACAAACACAGAACTCAGTTCCTGAGGACGGCTGCAATGAGACAACCCACCATGTACTCCTACATGGCCTCTCACCGCTACCTTTACCAAATCGTGTTCACACACTTAGCTCACACCCAGTAGGACATGTTCACACGCCTCTGATTCATCCCCGATGAATCAGACCTGACTCAACTCTAAGCAGTAGCAGGCATGACAAACAAACATGAATGAGTAGGCACAACAGGGCTCAAACAACTCCTACTCATGCTAGTGGGTTTCATCTATTTACTGTGGCAATGACAGGTCATGCAAAGGATAAAGGGGTTCAGCTACCGCAGCAAGTAACAGATAAATCGGTGTTGTCCTAATGCATTAAAAGAGAGCAGGGGCGAGAGAGTAGGATTGTATCGGAATGAACAAGGGGGTTTTGCTTGCCTGGCACTTCTGAAGATAACATTGAGTCTTCATCAGTGTCAACGATCACAACGTAGGACATCGTCTACCGGGAGGGAACAGATACCGGCAACAAAGAAGAAATACAATCAATGCAATGCACAATATGATGCATGCTCATGACATGGCAATATGAATGTGTTTTGGGCTAATGCAACTAGCAACAGATTAAATGAAGTTGGTTTGAATACAAGATTCAAATTCAACTCCATATATGGTTATTTAAATGCCCTTTATTTGATTTGTGCTAAACAGCAGCTATAAGTTGTTCTAGCATGCATGAAAATGGTACAGATGGATTCCTTGAATTTTTCTGATAATTTTTCATATATAAATTATTTAATTTGGAGTTACGGTTGAATTTCTATGATTTTTAGAAGTTTTAGCTATTTTCTGGAATTTATAATTCATTTAAGAATTATCTAAATTCCAGAAAGGAATTATTGCGTCAGCACTAGGTCATGCTGACCTCAGCATAGTCAACAGGGGCTGGTCCGGGTCAAACCTGACCAGTGGGGTCCACTGGTCAGTGACCCAGTCAACTAACCGGGTTAGTTAGCCCTAACTAACTTAGTTAGCCGAGCGGGGCCCGCATGTCAGTGGCTCACCTAATTAACTAAATTAATTAACACTAATTAACCTAATACTAATTAAGCAGGCGCCTGGGCCCACACGTCAGTGAGAGAGAGAGGTCAAACCCCGCCGGTCGGAGCGGTCAACCCGCCAGCGTTTAGCCGCCGGCGAGGACAGACGCGGCGGCGTGCTGCGGGATTCGCCCACAGGGCGCCATTTGCTGCGCGGAGGGCAGCTACGGGCAGCTGGTGATCGCCCGCACCCAGCCATGGTGGTGGCTTGGCCGGGGAGTGGCCGGAGCTTCGCCGGCGACGAGGCCAGGCGGAGGCTGAAGCTTGGCCAGCTCGTGCGCGGGGCTGCGGTGGCCTAGTCGGCGTGGCGCTAGCACCTACGGCCTCTACGCGATGCGGGGAGCGTGTTGACGCGATGCCCGGGACCAAATGGTCACCGGAGCATCACCGGCGACGAGTGCAGGCGGCGGCGCAGTCGGGCGAGAGGCGCGAGGCGGCTACGGCGTGCCAGAGAGGGAACGGAGAGGGGGAGGATGATCAGAAGCTCACGTAGATGACCGTGGGATGGACGGCGAGCTCGGGGAAGGACGAGCGGCGACGAATTTGACGACGGCGATCCTCGGTAGCCGACGAGGGGGAAAACATCGGGGCGGCGCTCCGGGGCTCTTTCGGTCGTGTGGCTCGATGAGGGGGTTGGTGACGAGGCGCAGGAGCTCGGGAGCGGCTCGGGGCATCGTTGGGACGGCGGTGGTTGCGGCAACGGCGAACGGCGGCGGTGGGCGTGTTCGGTGGAGCGTGAGAGAACGAGACAGAGGAGGGGAACGAGGGAGAGGAAGAGAGCGAGGGGGTCCAGGGAGTCGGGGCGGCGCCGGGGAGAAGACGCGAGGCGTCGCGGTGGCCAGGCGACGCAGGCAGGCAGCCTGGTAGCGTGGCGCCCGCGCGCGCGCCGGCGTGCTCCTCTCTGCCTGCCTGGCGAGAGGAAGCAGGTGGCTGGCACGGGCCAGCACAGTGCTGGGCCGGCCAGTGGGCTGCCAGGTGGGCTGGCCGCGCAGGTAAGTGGCCCTGGTGAGTAATGTTCTTTTTTTAATTTTTCTGTTCTGTTTCCCTTTTATTTAATTCTTTTGCCACTGTTTTGAATTAAAATAATAATTCAAACAATGCCAAAGCTCCTCTGAATATTTTATTTGGCTAGATGGACTTTTCCAAAAGCTCATAAAATATTTCAGGGGTATTTGAAATTATATTCTATTTATATGAATATAATTCAAATTCAAATAGCTAATGAATTAAATTCAAAGTCCCAAAAATAAATCCTTAAAAATGTTCAATATTTTGGTTGGGACCAGAATCCTTACCAAAAATTATCAAACATTTTAAGAAGAGCATTTTCGAACAATGAATGAGATTTTTAGGGTTTCTGCCCTTCTTTTATTTAGGGTTTTGAGGCTTCCAAATTTCCTCAATTCAAGTTTCAAAAATATAGACATGATGCACACATGAAGCTAACCTAGAGCAATGCCTGAAGCTAGGGATGTGACAGACCCCTTCTTGATGAGAGGATCGATGGTGATGACGATGGCGGTGATTTCCCCCTCCCAGAGTGTAGGATCGAAAGTATGTCTAGAGGGGCGGTGATTAGACTACTTGACCAAATAAAACTTGGCTTTTCCCAATTTTAGTTCTTGGCAAATTTTAGCAACTTAGCACAAGTCAAGCAAGCAACCTAAACATGCAATTCAAAGAGTATAGCAGCGGAATTTAAAACAATTGCATATGAAGGTAAAGGGGAGGGGTTTGATAAGGCAAACGCAATTGGAGACACAGATGTTTTTTGTCGTAGTTCCGATAGGTGGTGCTATCGTACATCCACATTGATAGAGACTTCAACCCACAAAGGGTAACGGCTGCGCGAGTCCACGGAGGGCTCCACCCATGAAGGGTCCACGAAGAAGCAACCTTGTCTATCCCACCATGGTCATCGCCCATGAAGGACTTGCCTCAGTAGGGTAGATCTTCACGAAGTAGGCGATCTCCTTGCCCTTACAAACTCCTTGGTTCAACTCCACAATCTTGTCGGAGGCTCCCAAATGACACCTAGCCAATCTAGGAGACACCACTCTGCAAGAAGTAACAAATGGTGTGTTGTTGATGAACTCCTTGCTCTTGTGCTTTAAATGATAGTCTCCCCAAGACTCAACTCTCTCTCACAGAATTTGGATTTGGTGGAAAGAAGATTTGAGTGGAAAGCAACTTGGGGATGGCTAGAGATCAAGATTCATATGGTAGGAATGGAATATCTTGACCTCAACACAAGTGTAGGTGGTTCTCTCTCAGAAAATGTATGTTGGAAGTGTAGGCATGTTCTGATGGCTCTCTCCATGAATGAAGAGTGGGTGGAGGGGTATATATAGCCTCTAGACAAAAATCTAACCGTTACACACAACTTACCAATCTCGGTGGGACCGAATCGTGAAACTCGGTCGGACCGATTTAGTAAATAATGTGGCCGTTAGGATTTTCGGTGGGACCGATTACTCAAACTCGGTGGGACTGATTTTGGTAATAAGCTAACCAGAGAGTTGGTCAGGCAAACTCGGTGGGACCAATTCGCTCATCTCGGTTGGACCAAAATGTTACGAAAGGGAAACAGAGAGTTTGCATTGCAATCTCGGTGGGACCGATCGCTCATCTCGGTTGGACCGAAATGTTATGAAGGGAAACAGAGAGATTACAATCCCATCTCGGTGAGAGCGAGATCCCTATCGGTGAGATTGATTTGATTAGGGTTTGTGGCAGTGGCTATGACATCTAAACTCGGTGGCGACGGATAGAAAGAATCGGTGGGGCTGAGTTGGACTTTTGGTTTGGGTCATATGTGGATGTGAGAAAGTAGTTGAGGGCTTTAGAGCATATCACTAAGCATTTTGAGCAAGAGCCTATTAAGCAACACCTCATCCCTCCTTGATAGTATTGGCTTTTCCTATAGACTCAATGTGATCTTGGATCACTAAAATAGAAAATGTAGAGTATTGTGCTTTGAGCTTGAGCCAATCCTTTTGTCCTTAGCATTTTGATGGATCCACTTTTCTCATCCATGAAATGCCAATCATTGAGCTTTCCTAAAATATTTATCTTGAAATAGCATTAGCTCAATGAGCTATATGTTGTTAGGAATTACCAAAACCACCCAGGATAGTTGCACTTTCAATCTCCCCCTTTTTGGTAATTGAGGACAACATATAGATCAAAGCTTCGACAAATGATAATAAGATTGAAAGACGTTGTCGCTTTGAGATGTATCTGAAAACCAAGAGCTCCCACTAAATTTGTGCATTATTTGAAATTTGCTTTGGACTGCAAATGCACAATGAGTTAGGATCATGGGTCACTCTTCCATGTCACATACATCTTGGTGGAGCGCTCAAAATGATAATAATTAAACACATGCACTCATCACCAAGCAAAGTGAATGATCATATGAGGATATAAGATATAATATCATCCAACAAGCACTAATGTAGCATAGCATATGATCAAACACATGATCATCCAAGTATCTCACAAAAGGCATAAAGTATCAAGCACACACAGAATAAAAATGTTCAACCACCAAAACAAGAGAGATCAAAAGCAACACTCTCTCTCTCGAAGCCTATGATCTATACATTTTTCTCCCCCTTTGGCAACAAGTTACCAAAAAGTTCACAAAAAATGCATAGTGCTAAACGACTCTCAGGCTTGGTCTTCATTAGGTGGTGTAGAGATGACTCCAAGGACGAAAGCATCTCTTGATGTAGCTGGAGCTAGTGGAGTGGGTGCTGGAGCTGGAGGCACTGAAGCTGTAGCTGGTGCAGATGATGTAGCTCTGGTGTGTTGAACAGGCACTGCAACAGATCTCTGTCCTCTGGGCACTCTAGCAAAAGCATCTGTGGTAGACTTGCCTTTCTTATCCTCCACATCCTCCTGAATTTGCTCAACTGCAGTTTGGATCTCAGTAACTTTGCTATCAAGAGCATAAATCTTCTGCTCTATGATTCTCTCCAAGCTCTCCTGGTTTTGAGTCAGGGTGGCCAAGACCTTCTCAAACCACAAGGTGGAGGCAATCACATAGCCAAGCTGATCTTGCTTGCTCTTCAGGAAAATTTGAGATGCCTCTTCAGCAGTTGGCATCTTTGCAGCTTTCTCTGCCCTTGCTTTCTCTCTCTTTTCTTGTGCTTGCATAGATGATGGATCCTCCTCATTCATCTCAACAGTGTTGTCTTCAAATTTAGGATATAGGGGTAAATGCTCCTTATCCAAAAGATATGTGCATGTGCCCATCTTTGAGTTGATGAGCTCCTGAATGTGTGGAGCATACCCACAACTCCTCTTCTGATCAGCAGCAGTCCTTTTGATTGTTTCCACAATCAGGCTCATGAATTTGAACTTTTGAGGTATGTCAAACAAGTGCGGCAAGTTAATAGCATGACCTCTGATCATCTTGTGATCACCTGATTTTGGCAGCAATGTGTGCCTAAGGATCCAATTGATTGTAGGCAGACCAGACAACAGGTAGTGTACATATCCAAGCTTGTGAGTTTCCAAAGCTTTATCTAGGATCTCTGTGTACATGTGAGACATAGTGTTGTGGTCTTTCTTCTTCTCTGCATACACATCCAGGTCATCTTTAGATTCCTTAGGGGCATTGATCATCTCATCCCATTCCTCAACTGTGGATTGGTACCTAGTACCCTCAGACATCCAGACAATCTTCCCATCTGGGTAGAAGTGAGTTGTGGAGTAAAACTGCATGATGAGCTCATCATTCCACTTGGTGAGCTTCTGGGCAACAAAGTCATCGACTCCACAAGCCTTGAAGTTGTCATATACTCCTGGGAAGTGCTCTTCATTCTCCTTGATGCATTCCCAGTTGATCCATCTCATGTCACATACAATGGGCTTCTTGTAGAGCAGAATAGTTTCATAAAAGTCCCCTTTCTCCTTTGTGCGGAATCTATAGTCAACTGTTGTCCTTCTCCTCACAGCATAAGGATCTGATTGTCTCCACAATCTCAGTCCAGCATCCTTTCTGATGTGCATGTCTTCTGCAACTAGATGAGCATCACTGTGGTGAGGAATCTTGGGCTTCAACTTTCTCAGAACATGAGAATCTTCATCTTCTTCAGCAGCTTCAGGCATTGGGCCTTGTTCTTCTCTGATGCAGGTATGTTCCTGGTGTTCCTCTTGGGTTTAGGCTTGGGTGCAGCAGCAGCCTTGGGAGCAGACTTGGGCTTAGATGGAGCAGCCCCTGACTTGATTGCATCTCCCATTAGCTACTAAGCTTTAGGAGCTGGTGCAACATCCTCTTCCTCTTCTTCTTCCTCATCAGAAGATCTCCTCATAGAGGGCTTGCCAAGTACTTTGGCAATAGTAGTTCTGGCTCTCTTCTTCTTCTTATCTTGGCTAGCAGCTTCTTCATTAGACTCAATGGTGAACTTCATGGTTTCACCAGTGGCAACCTTCCTAGGTTTGGAAGTGGGAATTCTCTTGGCAGGCGCCTTCTTTTGCATTCCTGGCTTAGTGGATGCAGCTATGCCATACTCCTTTTTCAGCACCTTCTTCTTAGAAGTGGCCTCATCATCAACAGCCACATAGTCCTCATCTTCAGAATCTGAGGTTTTCTTCTTTCTTGCCCTGGTTGCTGCCTTTGGCAAATTGCTGGGTGTGCTCCTGCTACCCTCATCTGAGGTACTAGAGGGACTAGTGCCCTCGCTCATATGAACTTGATCCTTAGACTTGTTCTGACTGTCGCTCTGATCTGACATGATGCAAACTCTGACAGTAGACCCTGTGAATAGATGTAGATGAGGTAGAGTATATGAGCATCACAAAGCACAGAGGTTTTTGCAAAAAAATTGAGTCAAAAACTTAGTTTTAGTTTTCCACAGAAAGCATTTCGGAGCTACCGATTTGTAAACTTGGTGATACCGAAGCAGCTTTTGGAACCTAAACTAGTGAACTCGGTCAGACCGAGTCACAGTTCGGTGGCACCGAGACTGCTAGGGTTTCATAAAGAATCAATCTTGGTCACACCAATTTGCAATTCTTGGTCAAACTGAGAATCACATGTGCAATGGCCTAGGCCAAATCGGTGAGACCGATTTCTACAACTCGGTCGGTCTGAGATGAATTCGGCGGAAACCTAACCCAAAATTTTCAATCCAAGACTAATCTACGGAGTAGTTTTGCTGGATAGGAAGATTTTAAACATGGCAAGATTCATGGCAATGCAATGTGCTAGGAATCGGAGTTAAGAATAGCACAAAGTTAAAATCCATACCCTAATGCGGCGATGGACTTGCTACGGCGGCAACGGCGGAGCAGAATCCCATTGATGGCAGCGGAGACCAGAGGCGGGACATCGCTGGCGATGAGGAGGATGATCCGGAGACCCGAAGAGGCAGAGCAGGCTGCAGGCGAAGGGTTTTGAAAGATTTTCGAAATTTGACCAATGAGTATATATAGCCTAACCCTGTCGGTGTGGTCGAGTGGAAAAACTCGGTGGCACCGAGATGCATTACTGCAAGCAGTTACTGCAAGTTGGTGTCACCGAAAAGTTCTAATCAGTCGCACCGAGATTGAAAACCTAGATCAACTTAGTGATCTCGGTGTGACCGAAAAGGTTGAATCGGTCATACCAAAACGCACAAAGAGGTTTTGGAAGTTTAAGTCTATGACGAATCGGGGACTCCGGGTGATGCTCACACAGAGTGGTTCGAATCTGACTTGATCAAACTTTGTGATATAGCTTGAATAGAGTTTGAGACAAGAAAAGCATAGATAGCTAGAGTAGGTTCTTACGCATTCTTGTCCATCCACTTGGCAAAAGAAAAGAAACTAAACGATCAAAGCTACAAGTGGATGTCCTCTAATGAGTAAATTATGCAACCAACATGCTCACACAATAAAATGGCAAATGAAATATGTGACAAAGCATGCACACACAATTCTAGCATCTATCAAGCAATTGGCGATGACTAGGTCATCTATATATGAGTATATTGACTTAGGATTCAAATGAGAACGTTTGATCACAGGTCATACTCATCATTTAAGCACAGGTGGGGTTAGCACTTTTACATAAAGCATTGTTGTGTTCACACCCTTAGAGTTGTTTTAGCTCTATTCTTGGAGTAAAGTTCCCCCTAGATATGAGATCCCCCCTAAGAGGGATGAACTAACCTTGGGTTTTGTCGATGATGACTTCATGTAGGTGTTGAAGATGTGGATGCTCAATGTTGATGTAGATCATTTGGAGCAATACTTTGGAGTGAGTTGCACTTTCAATACCTACACGGGTTAGTACCACAAGGAACAAACAAGGATATCCATAGACATAGAGTGATGCACGCACACAAGATGATGTCTATGAAAGCATTAGGTTACCTTGTCCCTTGTCTTACCAACAAGAGGGTTTGTGACTCCTTGAACTAGTATAAGATATGGAAGTTGATTGCACTTGTCCTCGCCAAAATGATAAGAGTGAAGTATGTTGGCGGAGTCACCCTCAAGAACTCTCTAGTTCTTCTTCTTCGGGATCCACATCATCTTGATGGGAATCCTTAGAGTTGTAGTCGTACTTGATGAAGTAGAACTTGATGTAGTATTGGGAACCCACTTGACCAAGGCCTTAGGAGCTTCTTCAAATGCATCAATCTCCTCTTGAAGCTTGTCCTTGCCTTTTTGCCTGTGGTCTTGTGGTGGAAGATCATCTTGAGCTTGTGTCCCTATGAAAGAAGTAGGATCATACTTCTCTTGTTGAGGAACAAACTTCGTCTTGGGGTATTTATATTCTTCCCACTCAACTCCATTGGCATTGAACTCTCGTTCAAAACCAACACCTTGGTTCTTCCGGTGCCTTCCTTGCTTGCATACAATTTACTCGAATTGCTTACTCCTGACAAGGCTCTTGTAAACACATTTCTCTATAATTACCTTCAATAAGCTACTTTCTTGCTCAAGTGTAACTTGGCTAAGAGAATCATTAGTGGAATCAAGAGAACTACTAGAAGCAACAACATTGGATTTAGCATGATTATTGTTACTACTAGAGGAAGAATCTTTCTTGTTATTGTTACTAGACTTGACTTGAGGCATGTAAGTAGATAAGAGTAAACGCTTGGCAATGTGAGAAAAACTTTTCTTGCGGAGATCATCATTGATTGCCTTTAAAAACTCATGTTCTTGCTCAAGGTTTAACTTTTCAAAGTGTAACTTCTCATGAGTCCTTAAAAGTTCCCGATGATCTCCTAAGATAGTTTCATGAGCTAACTTAAGAGTGTTTAGTTCTTTAGTTAGGAGCTCAATCTTCTCCTTATCAGTGTCATTTGTTTTATCTTTATTAGCATGGTTATTTGACGTTTCATCATAGTATTCATCACTAGAGTTGTCAACAAGTAAATCATCATCACCTAACAAGTCATCCTCATCACTATTGAAATCAACATACTCGGGGTGTGTTACCTTTGGGCCTTTAGCCATGAAGCATATTCCAAGTCCTTCATTTGGTGAATCAAATATGTCATAGGAGTTGGTTGACACAAGTGCTAGACCGGCAACACCTTCATCTTGAGTATATTCAGAGTCGGAGTGATAGCTTCTCTCGGAGTCATTGTCGGAGTCGGAGCCGGATACCCATTCACCAACAAGAGCTTGATGTCTTCGTTTTGTGTAGCTCCTTGATGACTTATCCTTCCTTTCCGAATCCTTGCTTCTCCGGGATGTTCTTCGATCATAACGATCATCTCTACTCCTTCTTTCTCTTGATGGTGATTCTTCTCTTCTACTTCTTCTTTTTGGAGAGTCTTCTCCTCTTTTGTAAGGTGCCGTACACTCATTGGAATAGTGTCCGGGTCTTCCACAATTGTAGCAATTAGGCTCACGACTAGAAGATCTTTTGTCATTGTAGGACCTTGACTTAGAACTTCTTTCCTTGCTCCTACTCTTGTAGAACTTGTTGAAGTTTTTCACCATTAGGCTCAATTCTTCATTGAAGGTTTGTTTCTCACTTCATGATGTGGGAGCTTCACATGAGGCTTTGTAAGCACCACTTGACTTGTTGTGGAGCTCCTGCTTATCCTTGAGTGACATCTCATGAGCAACAATTCTTCCAATGACTTCCGTTGGCTTGAGATCTTTGTAATTGGGCATCATTTGGATCAATGTGCACACGATATCATATTTTCCATCCAAGGCTCTTAGGATCTTCTTGATGATGAATTTATCGGTCATCTCTTCACTTCCTAAGCCGGCAATCTCATTTGTGATAAGAGCAAGCCTAGAATACATTTCAGTGACACCTTCACCATCCTTCATTTTGAACTTGTCAAGTTGACTTTGAAGCACATCCAATTTGGATTCCTTGACGGAGTTGGTACCTTCATGCATGTCAATCAAAGTATCCCAAATTTCCTTTGCATTCTCAAGACGACTAATTTTGTTGAATTCTTCGGGGCACAATCCGTTGAAGAGGATATCACAACCTTGAGCATTGTATTGCAGCATCTTCAACTCTTCTGCTGTAGCTTCACGGTTTGGTTCTCTCCCATCGAAGAATTCACCTTGCAAGCCAATACACACAATAGCCCAAACGGTGGGGTTATGTCCAAGAATATGCATTTTCATCTTATGCTTCCAACTAGCAAAATTAGCACCATCAAAGTAAGGACCTCTATGGTGGTAATTTCCCTCGCTAGATGCCATACTCTCCTAGGTTGTAAAACCAATGCTATGACTACCAAAAGCTATGTAAATCAAAGCAAATGGATACCAATGCTCTGATACCACTTGTAGGATCGAAAGTATGTCTAGAGGGGGGGCTGATTAGCCTACTTGTCCAAATAAAACTTGCCTTTTCCCAATTTAAGTTCTTGGCAGATTTTAGCAACTTAGCACAAGTCAAGCAATCAACCTACACATGCAATTCTAAGAGTATAGCAGCGGAATGTAAAACAATTGCATATGAAGGTAAAGGGGAGGGGTTTGAGATGGAAAACGCAATTGGAGACACGGATGTTTTTGTCGTGGTTCTGATAGGTGGTGCTATCGTACATCCACGTTGATGGAGACTTCAACCCACGAAGGGTAACGGCTGCGCGAGTCCATGGAGGGCTCCACCCACGAAGGGTCCACGAAGAAGCAACCTTGTCTATCAAACCATGGACGTCGCCCACGAAGGATTTGCCTCACTAGGGTAGATGTTCACTAAGTAGGCGATCTCCTTGCCCTTACAAACTCCTTGGTTCAACTCCACAATCTTGTCGGAGGCTCCCAAGTGACACCTAGCCAATCTAGGAGACAACACTCTCCAAGAAGTAACAAATGGTGTGTTGTTGATGAACTCCTTGCTCTTGTGCTTCAAATGATAGTCTCCCCAACACTCAACTCTCTCTCACGGAATTTGGATTTGGTGGAAAGAAGATTTGAGTGGAAAGCAACATGGGGAAGGCTAGAGATCAAGATTCATATGGTAGGAATGGAATATCTTGACCTCAACACAAGTGTAGGTGGTTTTCTCTCAGAAAATGTATGTTGGAAGTGTAGGCATGTCCTGATGGCTCTCTCCACGAATGAAGAGTGGGTGGAGGGGTATATATAGCCTCCACACAAAATCTAACCGTTACACACAAATTACCAATCTCGGTGGGACCGAATCGTGAAACTCGGTTGTACCAATTTAGCAAATAATTTGATCATTAGGATTTTCGATGGGACCGACATGTCAACTCGGTGGGACCGATGTGGTTAGGGTTAGGGCATAACGTAATCTCAGTGAGACCGATTACTCAAACTCGGTGGGACTGATTTGGGTAATAAGCTAACCAGAGAGTTGGTCAGGCAAACTCGGTGGGACCGATTCGCTCATCTCGGTTGGACCGAAACATTACGAAAGGGAAACAGAGAGTTTGCATTGCAATCTCGATGGGACCGATCACTCATCTCGTTTGGACCGAAACATTACAAAGGGGAACAGAGAGATTACAATCCCATCTCGGTGAGACCGAGATCCCCTCGATGAGACCGATTTGATTAGGGTTTGTGGCAGTGGCTATGACATCGGAACTCGGTGGCGCCGGATAGAAAGAATCGGTGGGGCTGAGTTGGACTTTCGGTTTGGGTCATATTTGGATGTGAGAAAGTAATTGAGGGCTTTGGATCATATCACTAAGCATTTTGAGCAAGAGCCTCATTAAGGAACACCTCATCCCTCCTTGATAGTATTGGCTTTTCTTGTAGACTAAATGTGATCTTGGATCACTAAAATAGAAAATGTGGAGTC